>NW_002987137.1:99118-147533 GCF_000006295.1 Pediculus humanus corporis
AAGGTTGCTCTCTGATATGCTACGCGGAGGACGACACCCTGCTCCCCGCGACCGGTTGCGGGTGGGCGGAGGTCCGGGATCGTGCGGAAACGGGACTTTGCGCGACGGTGGAGATCATCCGGAGCATCGGACTTCGGGTGTCTCTGCCGAAGACGGAAGCCTACGGATTCAATCGTCCGAGGAATTGGCTTCCCAACGGCCTGGCACTGTCGTCTGGGGGAGTAAGGATCGGGGTGGGGAGGACGCTCAAATATTTGGGGGTGATTTTCGACTCGAGTCGCACTTTCGGGCAACACCTCGCGCTCCTCGAACCGAAGATCCGAGTCGCGAGCGCATCGTTAAGGCGCCTGATGCCGAACCTGCGGGGTCCGCGGGCTAGGGTCAGGCGACTGTACGCGACGGTCATCCACTCCGTGGCCGTGTACGGAGCACCGGTGTGGGCCAAATCGGTGGTGGCATCGAGGCCGCTTCGCGAGAGGGCAATCCAACTCCAAAAGGCGCCTCTGAACAAGGTGGCGACGGCGTACAGGAACGTCGCGGCGGAGGTGGCTTGCCGTCTGTTGGGAACTCCCCCGCTCGCGGCGTGCCGAGGAGAGCCGGATTCCGCAGGGAACTTCGCGTTAGATCATGGCAGGCGCGTTTCATCGATAATCATCGAAAACGATACCGGGGGAAATACTTAATGTTCTTGGCTCCCGAGTGGAGAATTGGGTGGGGTGGGGTCACGGAAACGTGACCTGTCGTCTCTCTCAGGTCTTCACGGGCCACGAAGTGCTCGGCTCGTAATTGGCGCGCATCGGCAGAGAGGCGACGACGGAGTGTTGGTTCTGCGGTGCGCCCGAGGACGACGTCGAGCACACGGTCGCGATATGTCCCACGTGGGACGAAAAGTCTGGAGTTCGTCGACGTATGCTCCGGACGGGTAGGATTAAGGTTAGGTCTAAAGATAGGTTGGGAACTAAAAGGTTGATAAATCCCGTTGATGAGGAAAGCGAGGAGGATGAAGATGAGGAAGAGGCGGCAGAAGGTGCGGTTCTGGACCTTCGTCATCGGCCGAGGGAGAGGAAACGTCGTCGTCGGAACGAGGAGGAGGAGAAGTAAGAAAAAGAGGAGGAGGAAAAAAAAGAGGAGGAGGAAAAAAAAGAGGAGGAGAAAAAAAAGGAGGAGGAAAAAAAGGAGGAGAAAAAAAAGGAGGAGGAAAAAAAAAAGGAGGAGGAAAAGGAGGAGGAGGAAAAAAAGGAGGAGGAAAAAAGGAGGAGGAAAAAAAGGAGAAGGAAAAAAAAAGGAGAAAAAAAAGGAGGAGGAGGAGGAAAAAAAGGAGGAGGAAAAAAAGGAGGAGGAAAAAAGGAGGAGGAAAAAAAGGAGGAGGAGGAGGAAAAAAGGAGGAGGAGAAAAAAAAAGGAGGAGGAGGAGGAGGAAAAAAAGGAGGAGGAAAAAAGGAGGAGGAAAAAAAGGAGGAGGAAAAAAAGGAGGAGGAAAAAAGGAGGAGGAAAAAAAGGAGGAGGAAAAAAAAGGAGAAAAAAAAGGAGGAGGAAAAAAAGGAGGAGGAAAAAAAGAGGAGGAAAAAAAAGAGGAGGAGGAGGAGGAGAAGAAGGAGGAGGTGGAGCAGGAGGAAGACAAAGAAGAAGATGACGACGGCGTCTTCGATTAGCGAGGTGTGGCGATGAACGCGAGCTTCGTCGTCGGTGAGTCTTTTTTAAAATTTCTCGGAGGTCGGCGGTCCCGGTCGATCTCCTCTATCTATCTTGCCCCCCATTTAGTCCTCATATCCCGTTAGGAGAGAATGCGGTCGACAAACGTCTTCACTTTCTTCTTTTAATTTACCCTTTTCAATCCAGGTGGCGAAGTTCTAGTCTAAATCCCCAGCCCCGGCCACATTCTCTGGAAGCAGGCGAGCTTTCCGTCCCTTTCCCCCCAAACGAAGGACCGGAGGACACCCCCGAAAGGAACTGCCGAACGTCCTGGGAGATGCGTTCTCATCTTCTAGGCGAAGACAGAACGAAGATTAGGGCGGATCTTACCACAAGAGAATCGTGTGGAACGGTAACGTTCTGGCTTACCGGAGAGGGGAGACTGAAATGTAGGTCATACTCCCACGAGCGTCTCCCCCCCTCTTCACATAAGCCACGCTATTGCGACATGCCCAGGAGTTTTAGTGGGTATGGGTTCCCGGTTAGGCTTTACTTAAATCCATACCGAGTCCCACACTCCCTCCTTTCAAAGGAGGGGTTAGTGCGTAACCGCATTTCTCCTGGGTCATCAAAAAAAAAAAAAAAAAAAAAAAAGGTATCCGTGAACGCAGAAAAAAACACCAGACAGCCAAAGAAGCAGACAAAAGGCTGAAGTACCCAGGATGGGGGGAACAAAAACAGAAACGATTCTGGTCATCGTGGGAGCATTGGGAGCCATGCCACATTCAATGAAAGGAAATTTAAAGAAGATTTTGAAGAACCTAAAAGAAGAAACCATCCAGGAAATCGCACTATGCGGGACGGCCCACATTCTTCGAAAACAGTAGCCCCACCAATATTTTGAACATTTATCCCTAAGGTACCGGGAAGAACCCTGGAATAAATGCTTTAAAAAACCCCGACGGATAAAAATCTTGTCGTGTTTAAAAGTGACCATAATAATAATAATAAACTTCGATACTCTTAAATCAAGACAATATCCTATTGCTTTCAGCTTTCAAATTGGATATCATAAAAAGAAATAATTTCGAAAAAAAACCCAAGAAATTGAAATTATTAAAATACGTAGTGAATAGTAAAAACGGGAAGAATTCCTGTGGGATCTGGGATCACCCGTACAAAAAAATTACACTTGTGTGTGTGTGTGTGGGTGACAGCCAAAATCATTCATTTCAAAAAAAAATCAATTAATTTTAATTTTTTTTGAAATAAATTTTTTAATAAAACTTATAACTAATATAATTAATGGTAATAATAATAATAATAATAATAATATAAAAAACAAATCCATAAACAAAAAAAAAATTTTTTTAAAGATATATATATATATTTTTTATAAATTTTTTTTTTTTTTTTTTTTTTACATAAAAAAGCAATTTTAATTAAAAAAAAAAAAAAAAGGGAGAAAAAAAATAGTAGTTACGGTTCGAAAGAGAGAGAGAGAGATAGAAAATAAAACTTTTGAATTTTTTTTTTTTTTGCTTAAGTCCTGCTTAATTAATTTTTTGTTTCACTTTTTTATTACAAATTCTAAAAAAAAAAAAGAAAAAAAAATAGTAAAATAAAGATGATGTCTCTCAAATATTGCGGTTATTATTATTATTATTATTATATTAATTACATCTTTTAAGTATATAAAAAAAAAATTAAGAATTAATAATGATAATAATAATAAAAACATTACGAAAAAACTGATAAAGAAACTTTGAAATTAAAAAAATTTTATGCTTTCATTTTATATATTATTATTAGTATAAATATATTTTTGATTCTATCACTCCTATGTAAAAAATATATTGATTAATTTATTGTGTAATTATTATTATTATTATTATTATATTATTGTTATTTATTATTACAACTATTAAAACCTTTTTTTTTTTAAATAAAATAAAAAATTTGATTCGACATTTTTTTTTTCTTTCTTAATTTGTTTAATGGCTCACTCTTACTATTTCATCGTTTATATAATTTCATATATATATATATATTGTAATTATAAATACTATAGAATTATATATATATATATTTATAAAATATACATATGCTCAAAGAGATCTTTTTTTTTTTTTTTTTTTTTTGTAAAATATTTAAGGCATTAATAAATTTTTTATTCATATTTTCTTTCTAAGACTTTAAAATTTTCTTTTTTAAAAAAAGTGCACGCTAATGTAAGTAAGACCGCATTATGTGAGACATCTCTTTTTCTCGAGACAAATTTGTATCCATAATATTATATATTAAAGAAAATTAAAAAAAAAAAAAAAAAAATGAGAGAGAGAGAGAGAGAGAGAGAGAGAGAGAGAGAGAGAGAGAATGTGAGTGACTAACATGTTTTATAATTCATCTTTCAATAGTGTATATCTATTTTTAGACGGTGCTAATTTTTTAAATGTGGATTCGGGTGGCGTCGTTGGAGCTTTGACTTTTTCAATTTCGTTCGATGATTTGATTCGATTGTCCAATGTTGGAAATTCTGGCTTGTTGTGAAAATCTCTGTGAAGTTTCCCTGAATACAAATCCTTGAGGAATGTTTTAAGTTTGCCGGGGATTTCCATTTGACTCGCATCCGGAAACAAGTACATGTGCCTAAAACTGTCGATTGCGATCAGAGGCAAATCGCTCACGGATTTTCCCAAATGATGAAGGGGATGAGCAAATTTGACTCCGTCAGCGGTCAAAAAATTTATATTTTCTGAAAATTAAATAATATCATTATTATTATTATTATTATTATTATTACCATTAACAAGAAACCAAACGAAATTCAATTCGATTGAAATAAATTTACGTTTTTCTGAAATTAATTCTCGCTGAACAACATCATTAAATTTTTTAATACTTTCAAGGTCGTCAGGTTTGTGAAACAATATTAAAAAAGGCAATCCTTCTTCCGTCAGTTCTTCGGCATTTTGAAATGTTATTTCTCTCACGAGTGGAACGCATCTTTCCGTCATCCAAATATTTACTTCGTCGTAACTATTCAGATTTCCGGTAAATGTTTCGTCTGCTTCATTCGAACGATCTCTATCCGGTCGAAAAACTATTATCGGTTGATTAGGAGGATGCATTTGTTTCGAAGCATCGCTATAAATATATAGTTAATATTACAGCAACGGTTTTTAACGGTTTTTTTTTTCAAATTATTATTTTTCCCAATTAGTTATATTATTACCCAAATCCTACATAAAATTGACAATCTTCTTTTAAATTTGTTGCTACTCTTCTAAATGTCGAATATTCAGGTACATCCTTTTTGTCAAAATAACCGATAACAATTCTTTTTTTCCCATCAAGATTATTCAATTCACTTATGTGTGAAAATTCTTTTATAGGATCTTCTAATTGATTTTTAATAAATTCTACAAAAGCATCAGCCGATCTTTGCCCTCTGTATTCTCTTTTCGCTGGTTGTCCATTACGAAATAATTTCAGTGTTGGATATTTTGTTATGTGAAACCTGGAAGCTATGGAGCTGTCTCTATCGCAATCAACTTTTCCCATAACAATTCTACCAGGTTGATTGAATTCCGAATGAACTTTTTCCGCAGCTTCATCATAAATGGGTGCCAGCATATTACTGAATTTACACCAATCGGCATAGAAATTAACAAATACTAATTCATAAGTAGCTAAAAATAACAAATAATAAATTAGATTACATTTTATGTTGATTTTTAATAGTATTCTTCAAATTAAACTATGGTTACCTAATGTTTTGTCTAAATTAACACTTGTTAATTGAACAGCTCCACTATTTATTGGATTATTACACAAGCATGAAACCTATAAAATTAAAATTTCAATATAAAAATTCCAACATCAATAATAATGATATTTTCCATTTGAGATGGTAATACTTTAGTTAATATTTACATAAACATACACTGTAATAATTTCAAAAATTTTAATTAGTAATTTAGTTATTAAAAAATTACAAATAAAATCTGTAATAAAAAATTATACTTTATGAAACATGAGTTAGATTAAAATAATTTTTTTTTATTTTTTTTTGGGGGGGGGCCCACAAAACATGTTTAAAGGTAAAATTTTGAGACATGTAATCGAAGAAAAAAATGTTAATGTTTTCCTTTTAGAAAAACGTTTATTTAAAAAGAAAAAAAAAAAGTATTTGGTTGTATAAAAAATTTTTTTTTTAAACGGTATCTTTGAATAAGCAAAATTTTATTGATATATTTGCAATTAACAATGACCTTAAAAAAAAAAAAAAATCAGCCAACATTGAAGGCCATTTTTTGCGGGCGTTCAATTAAACATTTTAAAAGCGAAAAAAAAAAAGAGAAAAGCTTTTAATTAACATAAATAAAAACGATGAAAAACGTAATAAGAAAATTTTGGCATATCCAAAAACGCAAGAAGTTAACCAATCAGGGGTTGCAACGTCTTGCCATCTCACCTGACAGCATGGGATAACACCCATTAAAATAATTTTTTTTTTTTTTTTTTTAATAAATAAATAATATTATGAACATAAACTTACCAATATATGAAACGTAAGAATAAATTTCACATGATTTATTTCATAAATTGGAATCATGTTTAATATAGATAGATATAAACTACTCCCCGGCTTTTTTAAAAAAATAAATTACTCCATTAGGAAGTCACAAACAAACGACTTACAATGTTGACAATCCATAACCCAATGTTGCCAACTTTAATTAATTAATTAATTTTTTTTAAAAATATTGAATAATACGAATTTTTTTTTAATCCGCAATTAAATTAAAAAATTATAAATAAATAAAATTATTTAAACAATCAAAGACAACACCCAAAAAAAAAAAAAACAGTTAAAAAGAAAAAAGAAGCTTTCGGTAGAAAAAGCGCCATTTTCTTTTTCCATTTGAATTAATCAGTAACGAATAATTTTAAGCTCAGTTCAATTGGTTAATTACATATAAATAATCAAATTAAAAGCTTAAAACCCAAAAATTGTATTTATTCTTTTCATTTTGAATTTAACATTCTTTTTAAAATAATTTTTGTTTTTATTTACCGCCAAATTTAATTTTTTCAAAAATCAAAGGTAACCTAGGAATCGTTTGCGCATTAAAAACGGTTTCGAGAAAAAAAAAAAAAACGCAGGTTCAAAAAAAAAACAATCAAAATGATCGTAATAAGATTTGTTGGATTTTATTTATTATTTATCGTGAATTATTTATTATTAACTTAAAATTTAAATCTGCGACAAATAAATTCGTTTGTTTGTTTTTTTTTTACTTTTTTAAATGAAATATACGAAACGAGGAGATTTGAATTTAACATATTGATCGTGTCGAATTGTAAAAAAAAAAAAAAAAAAAAAAAATCGTTCGAAAATTTAATTTTGAAAATGTGTTATGATTAATAATTAAAATTATAAAACGTTTGTCTTTTTTTTTTCCCTGATTTAAATTAATTTAATAAAAAAAAAAATTTGAAATCAATGAAAAACTAATTCGATTGTTTATAAGGATAAAATCATTTGTTGTTGTTTTTGTTTTAAATGAAAGTGAAAATTTGATTAAAAATGTTTCTTTACTTTAATGATGAGAGTAAAATATTCAGCACATAAATATTTTTTGAATAAAACCTTTAAAAAAATTTAAATTTTTTTTTTGGTATCGATGAATAAAAGTGCCAAAATTAATTATAATAATTTAAATATTAATGCATTTTTGGATTGACAAAAGAAGTCAGGCCTGTGGTTTCCATGGCCGTCACGGTGTTCCAGCATCATTAGCATCAGGTAATAAGATTTTGAAAATAATTTACAGGAAAAAGAAAAAATAAATAAATTTCAAAAAAAATTTCTCAGGAAGAAGAAACAAATCTATGATTACTCCGGTACATAGATTTCAAGGTATTGATAACACAACGATAACAAATCATCAATCAAGGCGTCCTTATGTACAGCCAATGACATTACAAAGGGTTGCAAGCAATCAAAATAATCAATGTCAATCACAATCTTTAGGGTAAATTTTTTTAAAAACAAATAATTGAAATTTACACAATAAAGTAATGGAAAAAAAAATTAATTGGATTTTCTTTCCCCCCCCCACCCCCAGGGATTCTGTAAACGAACCTGCAACATCCAGACAACCACCTACACCTGAATTAGAGGCTCCAATTTATTTAAATGCACCTTTAGATAATGCTCTTAATTCGGTACCACATGCACAACTTATGCGATTAGGAGGTTTAACTAAATATGGAATGTGGGCTTCATTTGGTCTAACAACGGTTTCCGTTGCCGCAACAAAATTTTACGTCGATCATAGAGTAAAAAAAAAAATTTAATTTAAATTAATAATAATAATAATAATGATTTTATTGAAATTTATTTACGATAATAATAATGATATTATGTTTTTTTTTTAGGGAACTTTTGAAATTCTTTTACTTTGCACTTTGGGTGTTTTAAGCGTGGGCCTTTTAGTGTCATGTTTATTGACGGTTTGTAAGAGAAGGACACCAACGCAATTTATAAATATTCAACCACCGCCTTTGCAACCTTCTGGTAAAAATTTTATTTATTTATTTTTTATCAATTAATATTCAATTTATTATATGTAACAAATAATTAATTTAATTTTTTCGAAGTAATCGAAATCCCGGAAGTGATGCCTCAAAGAGAAATGATTATAACTCCAGTGACGGCCAATTTATCGCAACAATCAACGATTGAATCGAGATCGAATCATGATTTGGAACAACCTCCTCCACCTTATGAAATTGCTATTTTGCTGCCGAATAAAAAACACAATTTTGTTGATTACCCACCTCCTACGTATGAAAACGCTATCAGGTAGTTTTTCATTATTAGTTCCTATTTTACTCGGCTTTTAACATAAAAAAAAAAAAAAAAAACAATTAAAAGTGTAACAAAAAAAAAAAAAACTTTTTCTCCAACGATAATTATAATAATTAAAATTAGTTTGTTGGTTTTTTCTTTTTTTTTTCTTTAAATTTTTTAATGCCAAAAATTTTTTAAAATTAGTTGTAGATTTTACAAAAAAAAAAAAATTTTATATGAAATTTTAATAATATTATTTTAAAAATTGTAATTTTTATCGATATTTGTTTAATTATTTTTTTTTTGACTTAAATGTTAAAGTGAAAACAAAGCTCAATTGAAAAAAAAAAAAAAATTTTATTCTATCTTTTAAAACAACTATCGCTTTTATTATATTATATCTATATATTACATAAATTTAAATTTTTAATACAGCTAATATCTTATTGTAAAAGCAACTAAAATAACATAAGGAATGTTTTACAAATAAATTTAAGTCTTTAAATAAAATTTCATGATTTTAAACGTAAGTAATTTCTTTTTTTTTTTTTTTTATTCTCTACAATAACCTAACTTATTTATTTTTCTTTCTTTCTCTCTCTTTTTTTTTCTATTTTACAATATTGCACAAACAATTATAATTTTGATGCAAATTTATCAAAATCCAGTATACGCAAATAATAATAAATAAAGTGAAGGACTTTGACAATAAATGCCATGATTAAAATCTTTTTTTTTTACCAGTAGCAGGCAAAAAAAAAAAAAAAAAACAATGAAAACTTTGTCATTACGTAATTTATAGTGAAGCAGCAATTCACCCAAAAATTAAAAAAAAAAAAATTTTTTCTTTCTTTTTCTTTTTTGTAAAAGATCTAAAATATTTATAAATAAAAATGTTTATATTTTTTTTGCATAAACTGAATAGTTAAGTTTGCAATATTTGGCTTTTTATTCGGTTAAACATTAATTTGTTTTTAATAAATACGTTTTTTTTTTTTTTTTTTTTTTATGACCGATGCATAAAAATCTTAATTAAAATTTTTCTTTTTTTTTTTGCTTATTTTAAACGCGTTGAATTTCAAACAATTTAACATCCGTATCGTACCATATGGGAGGATCAACGTTTCTTAAATAAACTACGCCCCACATGTACGTTCTAAACCACGCTGTCGTTCCTCCGTTTGCTTGATATTTTCTAATTAGAATTGGATGAGGAACAGGTAACAGACCGACTAATGTTCCGTGCTGTAGAAATTTCAATATTTCACTTTCATCCGTCAACCCTCTGCGAATTTAAAAAACATTAATAAGTTTAAACAGTGAATGTTATTTTCTATTGTCATCAAAACAACAACAAAAAAAAAAAAAACCAACTTGTCTATGCATATTTTTTCTACTTGAGGAACTAAAACTTGTAAAAGTCTCATAATTGTTTGAAGAGGAAGTTTGGATTTCCACGACTGAACCCATTCCGCTGTCGGTGACCAAACAACTGAATTTTGGGGCTCGGCCTCGTCGCTAACTCTTAAACCTCCCTTCTAATGAAATAGAAATTGGAATTATGAAAAATAAAAAAGTATTATTAATAAATATGATATTACATTTTTAATAAATTATAAAAATTAAAATTTACCTGAGAAACAGATCTTTGAACTGGGTGAGACTCGAAATTTTGAGACGATGCTATTTTCTTAACATTAGGCTAAAAATAATTTATAATTACGAATAAATACAAATTCATTATTATTTTTTAAGGGAAAAACTGTAAAAATGTGTAAATAACCAACCAGGCTCTTGGATTTAGTCATTTCCGATGAATTTTCCTTTTCGTTAGAAAATATATCATCATCCGTGTCGCTTTTGTTGGGAATATTTTCGATTGTGTGATTCGTTATTATTTGGGATTGTTGCGATACCGAATTGACGGGATGAGCAGATTCTTGCTCCGTCATTTTTTCTATCCCTGTTAAAATCCTTAAATCAGTTACGAAGGAATTTTTTTTGGAAGGAAAATTAAAGTCGCAAAAAAAGTAAAGATTATTATTTGTAACCTGGCGTATCTAACAACGATGCTTTTAAAGTTCCTGGCTCTGCAGGGAGAGCCGGTTTAGAACCTTCCATGCTGGGAGATTCCGGCGAAGAATTATCACTTAAATTGGTACTCTGCAAACTCCTCCTGGACTTTTTATTTAATGATTTTGTTATCGATCCGTAATCTGTCGGTAAATTAGCCAACGAATGAAAAACTTGTCTTTTTCTAATTATGGTATAAACTAAATTAGAATTACCTAAAAAAAAAAAAAAAATGAAGTAAACGATTTTATAAGAATTTTTTATTATTGCAACACAGTAAGATGTGATAGCCTTACCATCAAATTGATACTGTATAATATTATTAAATATTTCTAATAGGAAAAATATTAAATGATGATTTGATGGCGCGGATAAAAGAAACCAAGGCGTACTGAAGGCTTCTAACAAATGAAGAAGTTTTGTACTCGAGACCATTGATAATGTTTTTAAATAGGGCGATACTAAAAATTAATTAAAAAAAAAAAACAAAATTAGGTTTGAAAATCTCTTGTCACACATAATCCTGCATAAAAATTACTAACCGTTCACAAGAATTGTTAAAAGACAGTCGAAAAGTGGTTGCAATCTTTGATGTCCAGTTGTTATAACTTTATGAAACACAACAATTAGTAAATCAGCATGAGTTCCGGTAAAAACTGGAATGTCCATTGGTACCGTTGCTGTATAAGGTTTGTTTAATCGAACTCCAAAATTTCGTTCTCCGCTCAATAAAAGAAGTATAAATACACCTATATGCATAAGTCCCACACGAGCTGAAAAATGAAAAAAAAAAAAAAACTAAATGTCAACTTTTGACCTTTATATTTATATGAAAAAATAAAAATTAAAAAATTTACATTGATCAGCCCTGGAGTCATTTAAATGGTAAAGAATTGGAACTAAAATTTCCAAAACGTCACTGCTTTTTAAAACGTAATATAAAAATTTCTGAAAAATGAAATAAAAATTAAAGAATAATAAAAAAAAAAAAAAAAAAAATTAAATACAAATAAGTTAAAAACGGTCGATCGATTTTACTTTATTATAGTCGCATAATTTCCAAAAAAAAACCAAAAGCTCTTGATGAAATTGAACTTTTTTAGTAGAATTAGGTAAATATGTTTGAACAAGAGGATTGTTCAAAAGTCTCGTAAATCCTCCTAAGACAAATTGAAAATCTTCATCTCTGTGAATTCGGGATAAATAATTAATAAATAAATTGTCAGATGATACATTCTGAAAATAAAATAATAATATGAAAATGTGTAAAATTTGTTCAAGTTTTTTTTTTTTATGAAAAAAAAAAAAAAAAAAGAAATTCTTACTTCGTCTCCTAGTGACGTATCATGATCAAGTGTGACAATTAAAATTTGCAAGGCTGTATCGACTAAAGGCTCAGCTGTGTCGGAAAACAATAAATGATTGTATGGAACCCCCAATCCAACTGGGTCATAAGCACATACAGTATTTAATAATGATGTAAACATTGGTAACGCGTGTCTGTTTTCAGCTGACGTCACATATTGAATCCATTTGTTGGGAGAAATTTTTAATTCTAAAATTTTAATATTCTTTAATTGTTATTATCGAAAAGCTTTTTCATTTTTTAAATCAATTTATATAAATAATAATAAAATATTAATAAAAAAATATTGCACAATTAATTACCTACCAACAGGAGGCTGATAAATTGTTTCACTAAAACAAGTCAATAACAATTTGAGGAGTTCCGTTCTAGCAAGATCATATTGAGGAAGCCTTGGAGGTGAATGAGCAAAGCCAACTCCTGCTTCCCAAATATATTCACAACTATCTATTGCAGATAAATCTTCAGCTTTATCAGGACCTGATTTTCTATTTCCTATAACTGTAAAATCTGGACAAAAAAGTAAATCCTGAAATTCAAAATTTATATTTTGTCATTAAAACTTTTTTTTCGATCGTTTTCTGCGAATAATTCAATAATTTTAATTTTAAAGTAAAAATTTTTATGATGATAAAATCAACTCACACAGACAGCATTGATTAATGATTGCGCCAAAGGTGCTGATTCTTCATCATCTTGAGAACTTCCTGTGGGTAAACTTGACCAAAAAAAACCTCTCCAATCAGGATCTTCAAAAATATAAGGCAATATTCTTGTAAGCAGCCTAACACAATTTAAAACTGCAATAAAAATTGAAACATAATTTTTAAAAGATTAATCTCTTAATCTGTCATTTAAGTGATACTTTTTCAGTTTAAAAATTTTTTTTAGCATTTTACACATATACAATATTTAATCTAAAAACGTTTAATAAATGCAACACATACCTGTTTGCTGCTCATGCTGTGTCCTGCAACTACTATCTACTGCTTTCACTAATTTTTCAACTGCTTTATAACATAATGTCGCTAAATTTGCTGGGGCTTCTTCTCTAACAGCCCGTATTTCGGCAGCCGGAACAAGAGTGAATATATCTTGTACTGAAGTATTATTTTCCGCCCAAAACTGATTCCAAAAATTATCATCCGAAGCGTCAATTGGCTGTGAAAAAAAATTAATTAAATGCAATAAATAATAAATCAATGATAACTTATAACCGTGAATACTGTATAATTATTGTTTACAGTAGACATATGGAAAATTAAAATAAAACTTACCTGTGTTTTAGAAGTAAGTTGAACTACGGCTTTTCGAAAATTAAGCTTTGTATCCGTATTACCCATTTTACTTATAGATACAGTCTTTTACGTTTACATCTTATACGTAATACTTAACACCTACAACTTGAAAATCTTAACATTACAACTACTTGTTTTACTATCATATTCGCTATTTTTCAGGGCCCTTTTTATGTGAAAGCGTTTGATTATTCTGAAGTTTTCAGCTTGCTAGGACATACGTGTACATGAGCATCATTAAAATCGCAAGTCATTAAAAAAAAAGAAAAAAAAGCTATAAAGTTTATTATTATTGCAGTAGTTTTTTACTTTTCTATTAACTTACGCTATGGCGGTATCATTTGATAGAATTAGAAGAAATTTTAATAACCGAATGTAAGTGAATTTATTAAAATAATAACTTGTAAATATTCATTGTATTTTATTGGTAGTTAAATTGGCCCTGCGTCTTGATGCTAATTTAATTGTATTACTTTTGTGAAACATTATATTTTAAATTTTATTTTCAAGTTTTGTATAATTATTGATAAGATTTATGCTTTTAAAACACTGTAAATTTTTATAAACGTAATTTAATTCCGAAAATAATCTTGTTTAATCTAGTTTTAATTCTTTATTATAAACATTTTCAAATACTTGTCTAATTTTTTTTTTTTTATATTTGATATTACAATGGTGAACCATTTTGAAGGTTTCGTTAATCTCGTGACTTTAATTTATTGTGTAAATATTGAATTATTTTAGCGAGGAGCCTGTTCGTAAACATCTTAGAAATGTTTATGCGTGTCTTGCATTGTCCGCTGCATCAGCCACAGCGGGATGTTACCTAAATATTTACGCGAATCTAATGTCTGGAGGGTTTTTGACAATTTTGCCAGCTCTTGGTTTATTACTGGCCTTAAGATATACAGCACCAGATGGAAAGAACAATAAATTAAGAATGGGATATTTATTGGGTTTTGCTTTTTTTGCTGGTAATTTTTTTTTAATTTTGTTATTACAATTTATAAAAAAAAAAAAAAATAAATAGATTCAATTTTACTTAAAAATAATAAATTTTTAGGAATCGGTATGGGACCTCTTGTTAATTATGCGATTGCACTTGATCCATCCATTATAGTAACAGCATTGGTAGGAACAATTCTTATATTTTCATCATTTTCTCTAAGCGTTTTGTTTGCACCAAGAGGATATTGGTTGTTTATCGGTGGTCCCATTTCAACCGTTTTGAGTGCAATGTTCTTTCTTTCATTGGCCAACATTTTCTTCGCTGTTCAATGGGTATATCAGGTAAAATGACCTATGATAAAATAATTCACATTATCAATTAATAAAAACAACAGCACATCATTACAATTGATTAATGCTTACTGTAAAAAAATTTTTTTAGGTGAACCTTTATGTAGGACTGCTTTTAATGTGTGGATTCGTCATTTACGACACGACAATAATAATGGAAAAATGTAGAATGCACGACAAAGATTTCATCATGCATTCAGTTGACCTATTTATCGACTTAGTTTCCATCTTCAAAAGGCTTATTATTATTTTAACAGAGAAGGTTAGTTTATTTATGATTTGTTACATAAATTATCACAAGTATAAACACACAAACAAACTAATTTTTTTAAAAATTTTTTTTTACAGGAAAAAAATGCAAGATCTCGCTCCAAAAACAAATGATCTTTTTAAATTTTCTTTCTTTCTTTTTTTTTTTTTTTGTAATTTTCATCATCATTTATTATTATTAATTAAAATTCAATGTTTAATCGAAATCATTTTGAAAAAGTAATAATAATTTAAATGTTAGAATATATTTATATGAAAGCATAATGTTTTAATAAAACTTTTCAATACAGAACGTTTTAATTTGTATGTGGGGCATTTTATATAATTTCTATACCTGTCAGTAATAAAATATATTTTGCAAAAAAAACAAAAAAAAAAAAATTTAAATTATATGTTTGTCATGTTAAATTTTGTAAGATAATCAAATTGATATCAGTTGGGCGTAAAATGAAAAAATTAATAAAGCTGATAATAATTAAACTCGGACTGAAGGTTATTTGATGTTTTATCAGAATAATTGATTGTAATATAATCACATAATCGAGCAAAGTATATTTTTCCTGTTAAATTTATTTTTTAGTTATATTTATATATATATATATATATATATATACATACATAAATAAATATTATTTTTTTATTTTTTTTTGTAATATTTTTAAAAAAATTAACTTATTTTTTATTAACATTATTTTATTTTATTTAAATAATAACGGGGATTTACGGATTTTTCGTCAATGATTAATATAAATATGAAAGCCCAGCTGTTTATTAGAAACGTGTTAGTTATAATATAAATTATTGGTATAAACCACATTGTAGAAATATAAATGATGTAATAAAATTGTTTAAGGTAATATGTGTTCTTAAAAGAAAAATGTTATTATTATTTTTTAAAATTATTAACCTCCTTTTCTTATACTTTCCTTCTGCAATGCAATTTAAAAAAACAACAAATCATTTTATATTTTCCGTAAAGATTTAATACTTTAAGTCAGAGAAAATATTATTAAAAAATTAAATAATAATCATTTAAAATTTTAAAAAAATTCACGTTTATTTATTTATTTATTTTTTTAAATGTAATTATCACATGAAAAAAATTTTAATTAAATTAAGGCTTACACGAACACTGAACTACTACTGGACGTAACATTTTACTATTATTATTATTATCATTATCATTATTATTATTTCGAATTAAATTACATTTCATTTATTTACTTTGTTCAGTACTTAATGTTGTACTGAGATTCACATTAACAAAAAAAAAAAAAAAAAGCAAACAAAATTTTTTCTTTTAAACCGAATAATTCGAGGGGTTGTAGTAAAAAGGCAGAATTTATTGTTTTCATTTCAGTAATGACGTAAGTAATCGATCGATAATCGCAGTAACGAATCAAATTACGTAAATACCTTAAATCTAAAAGTCCGACCTGAAAACCGTGTCACGAATGTCTCTTAACCTTTTTTTTAAAAAGAAACAAAAAAGAAAAAGTTTTACATTAAAACCACTGAGTATCATTAAAACTGTAGGCATAAAGTTCACTTGAAATACTGATGTAATTAATTTTTTTTTTTTTTTTTAAAATTAATAAGGTCGATTTCTTTGATCTCTTCCTCTTCCCGAACTACCGCCTCGTCCAGGAGGTCCTCTACGATCGCCACCTCCGCCACCGCCACCTCTAAACCCTCTATCTCCACCCCCTCGTCCTCCTCCCGGTCCTCCTCTCCCGCCTCCGGGTCGTCCCCCGAAACCTAAAACACAATAATTTATTTATTTAAAAAAATTCTTCCCATTTTTTTTTTTTATTGTTTAAAATTTAACAAACCTCCTCTTCCTCCGGGACCACCATCCCCACCGCCGCCTGGACCGTTTGGTTTATTTTCACCACATCTATTACAGAGTTGCCTCCATGAAAAATTAGTATTACTGCAACTTATATTCGTGCATTTCCAATCTCCGTCTCTTCCGAATCCTCCTTTACCACCGCCACCGCCACCTCCTCCGCCTCCACCACCTCCACCTCTGTCATCTCTAGGCCCTAAAATTAATAAACCGTTATTAAATTTAAATCACGAAAAAAAAAAAAATAATAATAAAATTTTTTTAAAAATTACCTCCTCTTCCTCTGTCACCGCCTCCGCCACCTCCTCCTCCACCACCACTACCAAAACTTCTACCGCCTCCGCCGCCACCTCCTCCTCCTCGACCTCCACCACCACCACCACCACCACCTCCACCGCCACCCATTGGTCCACCTCTACCTCTTCCTCGTCCTGATCCGAAATTGTACTTTTGAGTAGCCATTTGAACTTTGATAATAGCACCCTTAAAATCTTTTCCTGTAAATTGAAATGTACGGTTGGTATTTTTCTCTCTTTTGAAAAGTTGTCAACACTGTTCGGGTCATGAACTTATTCTACTGATAACCCACCGTTAAACCAATCGATCGAAGACCTCGCCGCATTCGGATCATCGTAGGTAACCGTGGCTTCTCCTTTGGATTTTCCAGTGACTTTATCATTGTATATCCAAATCCTGGGTTTCATTGTTTTCTTGTCTTTTTTTATCAATCCGATGGCTCCGAAATGCTGTTCGATTTCAAGTTCGGTCACGTGGGGGGGCATACCGGAAATGAAAACCGTGTCGACCTGTTCAATCAAGTCTCCCCCATAACCTCCCCCACCTCCTCCTCCTCCTCCGCTCCCACTTCCTCCTGAAAAATTAAAACTCATTTTTAAGCCATGAAATTCATTTATTTATTTTTTTTTTGTTTTTAATGATAATCAATCACATTAATTAAATAAAAATAAAAAAAATTCGAATAGAATTAGTGTAAAATTTAACTTATATACTAAAAAAAAGGTTTTTATGTTTTAACAACAACAACAAATTGAAAATTGTTTTTTTTTTAATAACCGAATTTATTAATAATAATAAAAATTTTTTTTTATTTAAAAAAACCCATTTTCTTATTATTATTATTATTATTTTCATTTTTTTTCCCATTAAATTTTAATCATTAATTTTATCACCGACATCAACAACAACAACAACATCATCGTCATCATCATAATGATCATCAATCATTACAATTAAAATAGTATTATTATCATTATATTTTTTTTTTTTTTTTTTTAAAAAATAATAATAATATTACCCAAGTTTTAAAACCCCGCGACGTAAATAAAAAATTACCAACGGACATGTTTGTCCGTTAAAAATAAATAAAAAAAAACCTACATTTTTTGAAAAACCTCTTTTTACTTATATTTTTATCGTTGTTGTTATTATTATTATTATTATTTAAAGTATCCAAGTGTATATTTATACGATTATGTATATATACTTATCAAACATAATAAATTTGTTATCCCAATCAAAATATATATATATTGTAAAAGTATAAATTAGAAATAAAGTTCAAGGGTGTTTATATTGTGAGTGTGTATGTGGTGGTTGTGATTTTGAGGGGAATTTAAAATTTTTTTTTTTCTTTTTTTATTACACATTATTTAAGAGACCGGATTTTTTTCTTTTTATTGTTTCAAAACTTTCTTTGTCCCCCCCCTCAATGCTTAAAAAAAAAAAACAAAACCAATTATACCAATAATAATGAATTATTAACCCTTCTCTTTTTTGTTACCAACATTACTTTTTTTTCCCTTTAAAAACCTTTATAATTCAATAAATACTTTAAAATTTGTTGTTAAAATTTTTATATTATATATTATAATAATATACGTATATATGTGCATTAAATATTATATATTATTGTATATTAACACCGTAAAATTGATATTAATTTTTTTTTTTTTTTGAATATACCCAACATTTTAAACTTGATTAATTTAGTCATTTTCAATTATCGTTTTTTTACACTCGACACAAGTTTATATTATAAACATATTTTTTCGAAGGAAATAATAATAATAATAATATAGTTTTCATTTACAATTTTTTCTCCTTGTTAGAATTTTTAATTATAATTATACACCAGGCCATATGTAAATATTTATCCTGCACTCATCAGTTTACACGATGATTCAATTAAACATCAAATTTTTTATATAAATAATTATTTTTCCTTTAAAAAAAAAAAATTTTAAACATAAAACACGTTGACGCTAAAACGTCAAAAATAAATAAATGGGGGGGGGGGGAAGGGGGGGCAGATTTAAAAAAAAAAAAAATTTGAAATTACACAACTCCTAAACCCATGTAAAAAAATTTTTTATTTTTGTTTAAAAACGTGAAATTTTTACCCATAATTTTGTTTTGTTTTTAAAAAATAAGTTTTATAAACACTTTTAAAATGTTAACAAACACGGTAGATTTCATTTTTTTTCTTTAAAAAAAGAAGTATATATATAAAAAAAACTAACCCGAATCCGGTCTCTGTTATCTAATGCATATACAACTTTAAAAAAAAAAAAAAAAAACATTTTATACACTTTTTAAGCGGTAGTACAACCTTAATTATTAATAACCTGTAAAAGTAACCATATTACACAAATGTATCAAAATAAACACCATTGAATTTATTTAAAAAAAAAAAAAAATTTTGTTCAAAATTAAAACGATAATCATTTATATCCTCTTATAATAATAATAATATTTCATTTAAAACAAAATTTTATTATATTCCCCTCTCCCTTAAAAAAAAAAAAAAAAAAATAAATAAATATCGCAAAAACCGATACGGGGAGAAAACAAAAAACAACAAGGGATGTTTATTTATATTATTATTATCATTATTTCCTACATAATACCAAATAAGTAACCGTAAAAAGGTATCGAACAGATACTATTCGGTACCAATTACCTTTATTAAAACCACCAGGGCGACCTCCGGATCTAAAACAGAAGTAAATTCATATGAGAACACAGCAATCTGTAGCAGGACATCCAAAGAAGACGTCATTTGATGACACCTAATACATTTGTTATGTAACTAAACAACTGTGAACATTGGTTATCAACATTTTTGCATTAAATTTATAATTTCCCTAATTTACTAACTAATTAATTTTCCAAAATTTTCAATCATTCAAGTAAACAAATAATATATATATATGTAAATAAAATTTCTTTTTTTTTTTTTAAAAAATTATTATTGTTAATAATAAGTCATAAAGAATTATATTTTAAAAGAGAGAGAGAGAGAGAGAAAAAAAAAAAATAGACTTCTTTTATTAAATAGCCTAATTCTTTTCTTTGATTTTTATAATTTCAGACAAGAGATTTACTTCTAAATCAATAATAATAATAATAAATACTAAAATAGTAGGTGATTATAAATAAAAATCTATTGATTTTATTCTTAGATAAATATACTTTTAACTTACCTCCTTTTTTTTTTTTTTTTTTTTTTTTAACGATTCTTCAACCTAAATTTTTAACCATTTGTACACTTATAAGATATAATAAATAACAATAACAGCTTGTGTGATATGTTAACATGTTGGTACCAGTTTTAAAAGATAATCCTTTTAAATATTTTTTTAAATAATAATAATATAACAAAAAAAAAAAAAATTTATAAGTTTTTTGTTCGTTACAAAATGTAAAATATTGAGTCAAAGTTGTATACGAATATGTGCTACATAATATAATTTTCAAATTAATATTAAAATAAATTAAAAATTTTCTTTGTTTTTCTTTTTTTTTTTGCTTACAGAAGATAAAAAGTTATTAAATTTGACGTCATATTTACCGCATTTAATAACGTAGAATTATTTTTGTACCAATAATTTTAAACTTTTTAAACCCACAATTAACAGAATTCATATTTGCAATTGTACAGGAAAAACCAAATTATTAATATGATGTAAATCATTTAAATACATGGAATAAGTAAATTTTTTAGTTACACTCATAAATTAATTGATTTTAAAAAGATAGTAATTAATAATAAAGATAATTAACATACTTCAATTTAATTAAATTTGAAGTAATTTACTGAATCAAATAAACGACAAATTGTGTTTACTTAAAGTAAATTAATTTAGTCTTAACTAAAGATTTGGATTATATCCTTTACAATAAAAAATCATAGGTTCCATTCGAAAATGAACCAACACTACATTTTTTCATATTGGGACTGGCTTATAAAATATTAATAATAATATTTTTGAAATCTTAACTAAAAACACACTTAGATTAAAAATAAAAATAATCACACTTATTGATGTAAAAAAGAAATCCCCAATTTCATTCATAATAATTATGGAGTACTCCAATGGACGTTTAATTATGATTTAAACATAAAAAAAATTTTGAACTTACCCAAAGCCGCCGCCACCACCGCCCACGCGATTGTTCATATCACGGCCACCGCCGCCTCCACCTCCTCCACCTGAAAAATGTCAACTGATATTAAAATCTTTTGTGAAAAATATAAGTGGTAAAATAATACATATATATATTAAAGTAATTTTTTATAAGCGCACTAAATAAATGTTTTTACCTCCGTAACCGCCTCCGCCACCGCCATAACCTCCAGAGCCGCCGTAGCCTCCGCTATTGCCGGTATTTCCACCGAATCCTCCTCCACCTCCATATCCGCCGCCACCACCGGGATAACCACCAGCTCCACCATAGCCTCCACCTCCTCCACCACCACCACCGTAACTATTGCCTGATCCTCCTCCCATTCCACCACCGTAATTATTAGCTCCTTGAGGACCGTAATTGCCTCGGCCACCGCCGGAATTATAATTTCCGCCGGATTGGTCGTAGCCTCCACCGCCGCCGCCACCTCCTTGGCCGTAACCTTGTTGCTGACCGAATCCTCCAGCGCCTTGCATGCCGGGGCCGCCGCCATAACCCTGATTACCTCCCCATTGACCGGCTTGTGGTTGACCGTAACCTTGAGCATTGCCGTACCCTCCGCCTCCTCCACCACCTCCAACACCAGTATAGCCGTACTCTAAACATAATAATAAAAATAGTTTTTTACATAAATTGAATTTATTTTCTGTTAAAATACCTTAGATAGTAAATACTATCGTTACGAATTACTCAGTAACTAAGATTGTAATGATTTTATTCTATATTATAAAAAAAAATTTTATGTATATTTAATTAAAATATAATATACATAAAAATTGTTTTTAAAGTAATCATTCAGATTAATTTAGATTAAATTTTACTTACGAGAATCGCCCATTGTTTTGACTTTTCTGTTAAAATGGCGTCGGTAAAGCGATACGCGTTAGAAATCACTTAGGGCCCAGAAAAATTCGATCTAATTTTAAAACAGAGAATGATCTGCAATATATATATTTTTTTAATTTATTGTTTTTTTTTAATGGTACATTTTTAAACCTAAAAAAAAAATATTAAATTAAAAATATACATTTACGCATATTTATAAATCAAACGATTCAATGAATAATAAATGAAATATATTCTTTTTTTATTCATATTAATTTTCTGTCAAAACTGAATAATTTTTTCAAACAAGAAAACTAAGTTTTAGTTGCTTAAAATAAACATTTTTTTTATAATAAGGAAGGTTTATTCAACGACTTCCATCAAATTACCGCCAAGTGTGAACAATTTCAAAATAACAAATAGAAACAAAAATAATGAAATCTAAAATATTTTAATTGGAAACCAAAACAATTGGAATTATAAACTGATAATAATTACTAATAAGCTTACCCAGATTCTTTTTAAATAATTTTAATAAAAAAAATCAACAATGTAATAAAACACAGAGTTTTAAAACAAACATATACTTTTCAGAATTACGAATGACAATAAAAAATAACAATAAACTTATTATGGAAATTTTGTAACTGTTTATTATAAAAATCAATCAATAAAAAAAGTAATCAAATTTTTCACTTTGTGAATTGGCAAAATAAGCAAAACACAATTTTTAAAATTTAATTACTTAAATAAATATTTTAACTAATGACATTGTTAAATTAGAACTTACACATGTTTCAACTTAAAATTACCACAAATAATCAATTTAATTACTGATAAGTAATATAAATATTTTATAAGGTTGACTAACTTCATCAATATAACATAAAATTACAAAAACTAAAAAAGTGATTTTTTGTAATTCACAATACACAAATTCTGAAAATAGTAACTCAACATGTTTCAATTATTTGTGTTTTTTTGAATAAGAAGCAAAGTCTGCATTATAAACTATTTGTTTGCTGCTGCTGCTGCTTTTTGAGCCAATATTTTTTCTTTTCTTTTCTTACTAGAGGTCATAAAATCAAGCTCATCTTTAGACAAACGAGGAAGAATGTTTGTAACAACACCTGTTCCAACAGTGCCACTTCCATCTCTTAAAGTAAATCTTGTTCCTTTCTCAAGAACCATTCCTTTGAAAAGATTAAGAATCATTCTGAGAAAAAAAAAAAAAGAATGATTATTTAAAGAAAATTAAGGAAAATGTTTTGCAATAATATTATTTTAAAATAAAATTTTTATTTTTATCAGTAATTTTTTCTTACTTTCCATCTTCTCCTGGCATTAAAAATTCTTTATCCAGAATTCGTATTTGCGTTGTTACATCCCATGTTCTAGAAAACATTTGAAGTTGCATTAAATTATTACAGGGTTTCGTTCTACCCCCTTCCTCCTTATTTAAAAGGTAAACCTGCGAAGGGATAAAAAAAAAAAAAAAAAATTTAAACCAAATATAAAATACAAACAGTAATATTAAATAATTTTATTTTTACCTGAGCTTCCACATTATCCTGCAAAGACAACACTCCAGGTTTAGAAACAATCATTCCTCTTGAAAGTTCTTCTCTTTTAATGTTTTTAATTAAAGCTCCCATTTGATCTCCTGCTTCAGCCTCATTTAAAATTTTATGATACATTTCAATTCCTTAAAAATACAATGAACGTTTAAAACAAAATTAATATTTCATTTAATTAAAAAACTAATACTAATTAAATTAAGTACAAATATTTATAATTAAGGTTGTACAAGTCAAAATTTAGGTAAATATACCGGTTATAGTTGTTTTAAAGGTTTTATTGTATCCCAGAATTTCACACTCCATTCCTTTTTTAACTTTTCCTCTTTCGAGTAATCCAGAAACGACCACTCCCCTTCCTGGTATTTGATAAACTCCATCGATTGCCACAAGAAAGGGTAAATCTAACGCACGCACTGGATCTGGAAAATATTCGTCTATTGCATCTAATAATTTTAATATAGAATTAGCACCTATTTCAGGTTTTTCTCCTTCCAAAGCACAAAGAGCAGACCCTGAAAAAAATTAAAAATTTTTTTTTATATAATTTCTTCTTCCAATTTCCATCTTAATATTACCTTCTATAGTTTCTAATTCTATTTTAAAGTTATTACCTTTAATAACTGGTGTTTTATCTCCATCGAAACCCATTGCAGTCAATAACTCCCTAATTTCAACTTCTACCAATTCCACCATTTCTTCATCTGCAGCATCTACTTTATTAATAAAAACTACAATATTTTGAATACCAATTTGTTTGGCCAAAAGTAAATGCTCTTTAGTTTGAGGCATGGCTCCATCTGTAGCAGCTATTACTAAAATCCCACCATCCATTTGAGAAGTACCGCTAATCATGTTCTACAACATGAAATTAAAATTAATTTAAGAATAATTAGAATAATATCTCTTAAAAAAATCATAAACATAATAACAAATCTTAGAAAAATAAAATGAAAATAATGTTTTAGTCGAATAAAACATACTTTTACATAATCTGAATGCCCAGGACAATCTGTATGACTGTAATGTCTTTTTTCTGTTTGATACTCAACATGAGCAATATTTATTGTAATTCCTCTTTTTTTCTCTTCAGGGGCGTTGTCAATTTCATCATAGGCTTTAACACTAGCCAATTTTTTTGATGCCAATACTATATTAAAATAAAATGTAATTATTCAAATTATAATTGCTTTTCATACTTAAAATAATGTATGTTTCTGTATATGATTTACAAACCTTTTGTAATTGCTGCAGTAAGTGTGGTTTTTCCATGATCGACATGACCAATAGTTCCAACGTTGCAATGTACTTTGTTTCTTTCAAATACTTTTTTTTCAGCATAATTCCTTTTGATATTAGTTAAAGGAAATTTTACAATCTTGTTGAATGAAATGCATTTGAACTGAAACAAAAGCATAAGTTTACAAAAGCTTTATTTGAATCCATTTAAAATTTTAATGTTAGGTTAAATGTAATTCAAAAAGTAAAATAAATTGAACTCGGAGTAGTTGTGTTATTATAAGTATTTATTTTTTAATAAAAGCACATGGCAAGGTTTTTATTAAAATATCTACTAACTTATTTTTAAAAAACAATGAATTTACTTACCGTTCCAGTAATTTCTTTACATGTACTGAAACTTTTTCCAGTGAGCTTTAGCCCTAAAATGAAAAAGAAATACTTTTATGTAGCTTTGTACAAAAAAAGATTTTACTATCGTAATTTTAATGAAATATTTAAAGTTTGAGCATTTAAAATTTATTATTTTTTAAAAAGATATCAATAAATTTATAGAAAAATAAAACAAAAGCTCAAACACGTTCTTTATAATACTTTTCCGGCTTTGTAGAAATAAAGTATAGTAAGATTAAAACTTTTGTCAATTTAATTTTATAACATCAGGTTGATTTATCTTACATTTTTATAAAATGTAAATATTAAATAGTTATGGGAAAAACGGGAGATTTTTGTTTACCTGAATAATAAAATATTCTTCCTCCTATAATAGACGCCATTTTTAGAAATTTTAAAAAAATGGCGCATTGAGTGTATTCGAAAATCAATTTACAAGTTTAATACATCAAAAAATTATTTTTAATCACGATGATTTACTTATTACTGATTCAATCATTTCATTTTACACCGTTCATTTATTTTTGAAAAATTTTCTAAACGCGACACTTTATAATAATAAATAACACGTTTTCATATTGAAAAAACGTTCATTGATAGTATTAATTATTGCATAACGAAAAACTATTCAAAATCCTAACAAATCACATTTGAAAAATTTAGCACTTGGAAATTTAACTTTTATTTTATGTGAATGTGTATATTTTAAATTAAAAAACAAATTAGTATTCTGATTATAGCAAATAATAGATAATATTTTAAAAACGTATTTTTATAAAAATTATTTATTTACTTCTTTTATTCTGTAAATTTAAAAGTACAATAATGTTTTATGAATTTTAAATGGATTCATATTTCCGGCAATTATTTTTGAAATTTAGGATTATTAATGATGACTTATTTACAAATAATATAATAAAATAAAAAAAATGTAAATTTAAATATTTAAAAAATATATTTGTACAATATGTACATTTTCTGATCACTAAATAATATCACTAAAAAATTGCATTTAATATTTTATTTTTAAATTAAAATACCCACTTAATAAATTTCAAATGTTAAAAAGACAGAATTAAAAAAAAACTGAAGAAAATTTTATTAAACATATCATCTTTGTATTGTATGAATTTCACTTTTATGTAAATACAGCTTTTATTAATATTATCGTTACCTCTTTTCTTTTATCAAGCCGAGTTGATTTCCCTTTTCTAAAATACCCAAACTAATTTGACTGATATATATTAAGTGATACTTTTCATTCATCTAACCTGAGCGTGTAAAGTGGCACCCAAAGCTAAACCGGAAAAACCAGAGGATGGTCTTGTTTCCAATCCCAAGTTATATTTTTTTTTCGATTCGTTCACTTTTTCTTCATCTGTATTCGTAATGGCTTCTAAATTGGTAACTTTTTGAGCCATGATAGAATTTAAAAGTTCTTTTTTCGTCATAAGCATAAGTACCATCAAAAGTGGTAAGTGAAGAAGTGAAAAACGAAATAATTTTCTAGAATTTTTACTGTCTGACTCTTTGAAAAATTTGTAACCTGAAAATTTTAATTTTTATCTTAGTTTATTTTTTCTTTGCAAAAATATAATTGAAATAAATTAAAAATCATTGTATCTGATAAAAAAAGAAAAAGTAGATTTTTAGACAATGTTACCTAAATAAACAAAATATAAATTAATTGGTAAAGATAATACACCAAAAGTCCAATGAGTTACACTGAATAGTGGGGCTAGACTAGAAATTGCAGTAATTCCTATTGTATACCTAAGAGCTGTTTTCCTACATAAATCTAAAAACAAAAAATTATAGTACATATTAATAATGATATATTAACTACAAAAAAAATTATTGATATTTATTTAGATTATTAAATTAAAATATTTCGATTAATACCAGGGTTTGTAACTGCCATCATTCTATAGCCTGCTCTAGAATAATCAGGTCTCAGATTCCAAGACAAAGCATTAAAATGTGGAAACTGCCAAGCATATAATATTCCACCCAAAATCAAGGATCCAGCATCCAATCTACCATGAGAAGCAGCCCATCCCATTAAAGGAGGAATAGCACCAACTGCAGAAAATAAAAAAAAATAATAGCAATATAATTTTCCCATTAAAATGGTGGCATTACATAAAAATTGCAATTAATTTAAAAAAATAATAAGAATTTACCAATGGAGCCAACCCAAGTATTGCCAATACTGATTCGTTTCAGAGGAGTATATATACTTGTGTACAAAAATAAATTTGAAGCACCGAGTAAAGCTGTTAAAGGATTAGCACCAACATATAATATAACAAGACCAAGAGAACCAGTGACAGTTGCAAATCCAACAGCATGTAGTGGCCTAAATATAAAATATAAAAGCTAAAAATAGAAAAAAATAAAAAAAAAAAAAAAAAAAATCATGCCTTGAAAAAATAAACATACGTCAAGTAACCTTGAACCAACACTCGATTTCTCGTTCTTGACATCTGAGCATCGAATGGCACTTCCAAAAACTGATTTATCGAATTAGCAGCACTAGAAACTAAACCTGTTCCGAGAGCACAGCTCAAAAATGATGTTAATTCAAAGGCACCTGGAGCCATGGCATAACCCATCATAGAGGTCATAACAACCAAAGCTGAAATGCATGAAATATTATTTTTTTTAAAAAAAATTCACTTGTAATTTAAACTGAATAAAAAAAAATGTACTTAATACTTACATGTTAACCTAAATTTTGATAATTTTAAGTAATAGTGCCCTAATTTTGAAGTGTCAAGTTCTATTTCTTTCCATTTTAAACTTTTACTTTCGGAAACGTTTTCACTTTTTAAATTATCTACTAAAAAGTGGTTTTTAACTTGCCCCGATTTTACATTTAACTGTAAAAACTCATTTTTTTCGTTATTTTGTACGTCGTTGACAGAAAATTTAATAACGTCATCTGATTTCGTCTGTTCGGTTTTTGGTAGAGCTTTGTAAGACCTCTGAAAAAAAACAAAAAAATTTAAACGGTATAATTTATTTTATCAGAAATTTAAATGTGTACTAACATTGAAATTAATTAATATTTATTTGCATACTGCGTAATTGTTTTTTTTTATTTTTACGTAAAAAACACGTACGAATCTCCTCTTTTAAATTAAATTGAATAAATAAATTCAATTGAAATACTCACAAATAATTTATAAATATCTTTTGAATTTCGTACTTGACATGGTGATTTTAAAATATGCCATGAACATTGCCAATACATTATTTGATTAATGTTATTATTCGGGAAAAAAGATTTTTCCCATGATCGCAATATTTTTTATCCCTTAGTTTAAAAAAAAAAAAAAATTCATTATAATAAAATAATTAAATATATATTTTTTTGAATCATTTAAGAAATGTATGCAACTGACTATATTAAGATAAATAACTACTCCATAGTATATTTCTGCTAGCAAATCATCACTAAATTTTTGCAAAAAAACTGACGTCAAATTTGCCGCTTCATTTATATATCTTATGTGTAAAAATTTAAGCGCCAAAAAAATTTGCACTATTAAATTTTTAAAATAAAAATTTCCTTCATCATTTTATTAAAGTCTCCTATTTATTTTATTGATAGTTAAATAATAATATTATTTCTTCTCTCTGGCCTTATTTTTATGTATAAATTTGTCGTTTTGTGTCTTTAACAAAAACAACGTCGTGAGTACATTATTGTTTAATGTTTACATTCACTTCTTAAATGATACTTACTTGACTACTTTTTGTTAAAGAAAAATTTTACACAATTAATTTTATCTCATTCCTTAAATTATTTGTATTATTGTACAAAATAAATTTATTATTTAACGAAATAAATATTTAAAACAATAATTAATAGATTTAAAATATTTACAATAAGTTACAATAATTTTTTTTATGCAAAAAAAAAAAAAAAAAAAAATTAATTTAAACTTAGCAACCTTGATTACATAAAAAATCTGATTGTAGTTAAACTTTCATTTTGATTAAATATTTACTGTTTTACATTTTAACGTTATTTATTTTTAAACTATTATTATTATTATTATTATTATTTAGCGTTTTTTGTGACATAAAAAATGAGCTATGGCAAGCGGAATAGCTCGAGTTATAAAAGTTTCCAAGTTTTCATTTGGTTTTTTTACTATGTCCGCTTTAACTCTCCTTATGGTTTTTGTTTTTTGTTTTTGTTTATTAT
Source organism: Pediculus humanus corporis (assembly GCF_000006295.1). Classification (NCBI taxonomy): domain Eukaryota; kingdom Metazoa; phylum Arthropoda; class Insecta; order Psocodea; family Pediculidae; genus Pediculus; species Pediculus humanus. The sequence goes on from NW_002987137.1 coordinate 128,505, forward strand.
CATTCGTTTTAATTTTGACTGAATTTTTTCTGATTTTTTTATTTCCTTTTTTCCTCGGCATGAATTCCGCCGTTTTCCTTTCAAACACTTGAAATATTTCCTTGTCATATTTTTTCCTTGAATCACTTTTGCTCAAAACCTCATAAGCTGAAACTATATCTCTAAATTTTTGTGCACTCGTTGCAGATCCATTATTCCTATCTGGATGATGTATTTTGGATAATCTATAGTAAGCCGTTTTTATATCAGTCAAAGATGCAGAAGGAGTTAATCCTAACGACTTATAATGATTCCACCTCACAGATTCATTTGCTATTAAAACTTTAAAGCAATGGAAAACTTTTTGACAACTCCATCTTGAAAGCATAATAATACCAAAAATAATTTATTAAATAAAAATTAATAAATACATATCAAAAAAAAAAAATGTGAGTATGATAATAAAAAAAAATTTTAATAAAACAAGGTGCTAAGCTTACAAAAAAGTCTAATCAAAATTGGTGAATGTTTTTTAAATTTTGTCCACCATTTTATTTATTCACTTGTTTGTTACAATTTTTGATTTTAATTAATATTATGTAAATAGAATGGTTCCTTTTCATAAAACACTTTATAAAATCATTAACAATATAATTTTTTTATACACATAAATAATTTATATTTTTAATTTCTGTAATTACGAATAAAAACAACTCTCGATGGCTGAACACTCTGCCTGCAGAGTGGACATTTAGCCTGCGATTGTAACCATGATATTATGCATGACCAACAAAACAAATGACCACAGGGAGTCACACTTGTATTTTTTCTAATATTAAGACACAAAGGACATTTATTTGTAACTGTTATTATTTCTTTCGAATCTTTGGTAACATTCGCATCCTCTTTTTGAACATCAAAATCTTTAAGGTTCATCAATGTGAAAAAAAAATTTAATAAAACGCAAATAAAAGAAACTATTCCAATTAGCTTGAAAGAAAAAATAGACAATTTGTCTTTTAACCAATACCTAATTAAAGCCTAGAAAAAAATAGGTTCAAATTAACTTATTAATATTCGATTGATGATAATAACAAACAATAAAATAGTCATTATTAGTTTTTACTTTACTTTTAGGTACTTTCAGTACCTACTCATTATCAGTTTTTACTTACTACAAAATAAATATATTAACTTACATATTTAATGCCAGTTAAACGCTTAGAAATATGATAAAAACTTCCATTCATGTAAAAATATGCTATGTGACCCTTGATTATTAATGGCAAAAAAACTTTTAATACATTTAAAAATTTCAGAATTTGAATTTTTGATAATAAAAAAAACTGTTCATCATCTGATAATTTAATCATTTCTGAACTACTTTCGATAAAATCATTAATCAAATGATTTCCACAATTGCTAAAAATTATAGACAAAAACTGAAGCTGCAAAATAAACTTTACCATTAAACTATGCATTTTATAAAAAAAAAAAAAAACAAGTTAAAAAAATAAAAGTAATTTAATCTTACATATTTATCAGGTAGTGCACTTCTCGAATTATTAACTTGTACAATTCCAGTAAATTCTTCGCCCAAAGTTTGTAAGTTTAACATTGTCGTAAGAGAATCATACAAAATTTTAGTAGCAGTTTGAACTGCATCTTTATATTTAATCCATTTTCTTATTCCTAATGTAAATATAATTTATAGTTAAAATTATGATTTTTCAAAACGATTAATTTTAAATTAACGTTCGTGAAATAACATACCACAAATCAATTGTAAAAGTTCTGATGAATCTTGAGAGAGTTGCTCTTTGAAATTTTCATCTCGTTGAACGGCTCTCAAAATTTCAGCTCTTTCCGATTCCGTTAATTGCATTTTATAGAAAAATAAAATTTTATTAATTACATATTTACTTCACGTTACGTACATTTATTCAATCAACATAAAATTCATCGTGACTTTAGAAAACAATAAACAATTTAAAAGCATTAACGGTTTATTTACTCTGTGACAGAAAATAACTACCTCATTATTCTATGAGATTTTGTTTCACTCGGGGGAACTTGAACGTACATTTTTCGTTACCAATATGCGTACTTAAGAAATTAAATCTTAAAAATATTTTTTATTCTGAAAAGTTTTAAAATTTTAATACAAGAAAAAAAATTATTGTAACGGTTTATTATCAAATAAAATATTGAAAAAAAAACAAAAAACGATTTAAAAAAAAATTAATTAAAAAATAATTAAAACACATATTGCAAAAGTAAAAAATTATGCAATTGTAAAATAGAAAAGTTATTTATTACTTTTTCGTAATCATTCAATTTAAAAAATTTAAATATTTTTTTGATTGAAAAAAAGCAAAATAATAATAATAATAACGATTTATAATAACCGTTTTTAAAATTCACACGAATTTCTTAAAAAAAAATTTTAATGAATGAATTTTTTATAAATTTTTTATCATGCATTTTATTTTTAATAAAATTATTTACTTGAAACAACCCATATTATAAAATTTTTTAAATAAATTTAGTCATTTAATTTATAAATTATAAATAATAATAATAATAATTGAAAATCAATCTTTTGATTCGTTTATATAATAATACAATTCGTAACGTATTATTTTCCCTCCATTTTTTTTGAAATTTTGATTTACTCTAATTCTTTTCTAAAATTTTTTTTTCTTACCCAATAAATTTATTTTCTTCCTATTAAACTTTTTATAAAACCCCTCTCCCTCTCCCAAAAACAAAAAAAATTTTACTATTTAAAAAAATTAATTATCAATACCCAAAACGTAAATTTAAAAAAAAAAAAATTAAAATATCAAATATGGGGTGAAAGTTGAAAACACTTTAAAAAAATTTTTTTCGATGGCCACATAAAAGAAAAATTTATAATTCTTATAACGTTTAATGTGTGACTTCTGCTTTCGTTTTAGAATAAATTATTATTATTATTTCTTTTAATAACTAATTATTTTCATTGTTTTTTTTTTTTTTTTTTTTTTCGAACAATTAAAAAAATTTATTCGACGGGTCACGTTTTTTCTTTCTATTTCCACGTGTTTTGATTTGTTGACCTGTAAATTTTTACCTTTTAAAATTTCATTTTTAACCGTCTTTAAAAAATTTTTTTTTTGCTTTGTAATCGTTATTTAAAAATAATTTTTTTTAACATGTACACAAATTCGAATCAATAATTCCCCCCCCCCTCCCCGTGAGACGTTTTTTTTAAATCACATTCTCGTTCACGATTTAATCCAATATTTATCATTATTATTATTATTATTATTATTATTATTAATAAATAAATGCAAGTAATATTATATATACGAACGGTAGAAAGTTAATAAAATTATTCTCAAATGACTTTCACAATGCCATTATATACGTTTATGCGTTTAAAATAAAAATAAATAAATAAATAATATTTTATTTATTGCTAACGAAAAAAGAAAATCGTTTTATCGATTTATCGATTTCAAATCCAACCTATTATTATTATTTATTTATTTTTCATTGAATGAATTATACACGTTTCAAATAATTTTTTTATTTATTATTAAAATAATACTAAACAAAGGAAGGGCATTTAAAAAATTTCCGTAACGTTTTTTTTTTTTTTACAACAGCACACGAAGGCCCCCTACTTCTTACTTCCTACCTTCCACCCTCCCCCCAATTATTTAATAATAATAATTATTTTACGAGAAAAAAAAACATAAAAAAAAAACTTCCTCAATTTAAAAAAAAATGAAAAACCTTCGTTTTAAACGGTTTTTTTTTTTTAACAAATTCAATCAATGTGATTAATTTTATTCTCACGTCATTTTTTTTTCTTATCGTTTAATAATAATAATAATAAAACACAAGCAGACGATTTTTTTAATTGTAAAAAAAAAAAAAATTAATTGAAATTGATTTGAAACTTCACGAAGAATTCCTTAGGAAAAAAAAATTTTTTTCAATATATAAATTCGAATTCTAATATACAAATTAATTAATTAATTATTATTAATTAATAAGTTTTCATAACGGGAAAATATTTTCTTCTTATTATTATTATTATTATTATTATTACATTGAAATTTTTTTATTAACGTAATTAAAAAAAAAAAAAAGGAGAAAAGGGGAAAACGCATCAACGATTTTTTTTTCCCCTCGGGTTTTAATTTAATTTTTTTTTATTTCTTCCCTCATTATTAACAAAAAAAAAAAAAAGAAAATAATAATAATGATGATGATTTTTTAAAATCGATTAATTATTAAAGTGAAAAATAAAATAATAATAATAATATAAAAAGGTGAAATTATTAATGGAGTGAGACGAAAGTAATAAAAAAAAAAAAAAAAGAAAAGGAAATTTTTTGAGTATTGCCAAAAAATTTTCTCCATTCCCGAGAAATTGAAATTGAAATTGAAATTTTTTTTGATTTTTGAAATGAAAAGTAAAAAAAAAAGAAAAATTTGTTAGTTTTTGGCTCGAACGTTATAAATTTACGGTGCCAAAATAAAAAAAAAATAAAAAAAACTAACAGAAAGTTATGAAAAAAAAATCATCACGCATAAAAATGACAAAAAAAGCCCCCCCCCCTCAAAAAAAAAAAGAAAAAAACGAAAGCGATTTTTTTCCCTTCTTCTTTCCATTAATTGTAAAAAAAAATAATCGTTTTGTAATAAATAATTAATTAATTATAAATAAATAAATAAATAAAATTCGTTAAGTCATAGATATTATTATTATTAATTTTTTTTTTGTTTCTAATGACACGTTTTCAACCCGATTAAAAATTTTTTTTTTTTTTTAGTATCTTTAAACAATTCAAACCCAAATTTTTAAATAAATTATTTGCGAACCAACCTCTCTCACTCTCTCTAAATTAAAACTATTTATAATAATAATATTAATAATAATAATAATAATAATAATTTATCTAGAAGAATATTTAAAAGAGAGTGAGAGTGAATAATACACATATGTATTATAATCACATGTACCTGGATAAAAAAAAAAAAAAACTGGAAGTGGTGGTGGAGTTTAGGTATTGTCTACATGAAACAAACGATTTTTATAACCAGTCGGTACCTGTACGACTTTGGTAAAAGTTCTCCAAAGGAGAGTTTACACACAATTATGTATAATAATAAATAAATAAATAAATAAAACGAAATTTTTTTTTCTGTTTTGTTTTTTTTTTTAATTTTAAATTTTTAAACAAACGAAAGTTTCGCGTTTAAGTGAAATTTTTTTTTTTAAACTAAAAAGTTTTTTTATTTTCACATTTGAAAAGTGTTTAAAGTGTAAAATTATTTATGTCGTCATAAAACTACATAATATTATTATTATTATTATTGTCTGGATAATTTAAACTCAATTTATTTATATTTAAAAAAATTAAGTTTTTTTTTATTTCCCTTGGATATACCTGATAGAAATAAAAGTGGCTTCAGCAAAGGTGAGTTTCAAAAAAAAAAAAAAAAATTTACTAACTAACTCTTACTTTCAATAAACGTGTTATCCATTTCATTATCATCATTATCATTATTATCATCATTATCGACGTCATTTTCGCTTTTATTTGTTTACATAAAAATTTATTAAAATTATTTTCCATGTTAAATAAGAAACGGTTAACACATACGTACGTAGTAGTTTTTGGTTTTCCTTTTGTTTTTTCCTTTTAATGATATCATATCAATAATGATAATGATAATAAATAGATTAAAAAAAGAAGTTACATTTCCGATATTGAAATATATACTAAAACCATAATTACAAAACCTATTGTACCTTTTTTTTTTTTTTTTTTTTAAATGGTGACTGTACAAAAATAATTTTTTTTCTCCTTCGTTTTTAATTTGTTCTTTTTTCAAAAACGTTTACATTCACCTGATAATAATACTTATTATTATTATTATTAGTGTTTTTTTTATAATTGTTAATTTTTACTTAAGAGAGAGAGAGAGAGAGAGAAGGTAATTTAAAAAAGAGTATTTTAATTTTAAAATGACGAATGATTTACTATTACTAAAAATTAAAGTAATAAATAAAAGAAGAAGAGAATTATTTAAATGATTCGGTTGTAATTGTTTTATAACAAACATTGGTTGGTTGTTGTTGTTGTTGCTTGTGTAGTTATCAGCATCTGTCAAAATGAATCAAGAATAAGTTTTTCAGGTATCGAAAAAACTATTATTATTTCCAGTCTTGTATATTTTAATCCAAATATTTTTTACAAGTGAGTGCGTGTGTGTGTGTGTGCGTCGTCAGTGTGGGTAAGTCTTTGGTAAAAAAAAAAAAAATTCAGGTAATAAAATGTGGTAAGGAAGGTTATTTGTAGGCTGTTTTAGAAAGGATTTTAAAATGAAAAACAAAGAATTGTGAAACGATTTAAAAGGAAAAAAAATTTTTTTTCTAAATAAAAACGAAAGTAAAATATTTAATAAATCGATCCAATTTGTTTTTTTAAATTTAAAAAAATATAAAAAACCCAAATTTAATATATATATTAATAAATTAATTTTATTCATCTATTGACACGACAAGAGAAAATTTTGTTTCGTGACAAACATTAAAAAAAAAAATTATTATTATTATCCTTTCCTTTCCTTTTCTTTTTTTTTTTTTTAAATTTTATTTTGTGGTTTTTTTTTTTTTGTAAAGGAAAATTTTATCATTGAAATTTTTTTCCACAAAATATATATTAAATTGACCTAAGGTTTAAATAACGTGGGAAATTTAGGTCAACTTACTTTCCATATGATCCGATTTGTTTTCTTTTAATTAACAGCGAAACATATTTTTAAAAAAAATCGTGAATGTTTTTTCAACCCGTGCCAAAGAAAGTTTTTTTTTTTTTTTTTGTTTTTAAACCTAAACGTGAATTCTAAATTTTTTTTTTTTTTTTTAAATACATAATTAAAACTAATTTAAATAAAAATAAAACGACGGCGTCCATTTTCTTTTTTGTTCCAGTAAAAAGAAAAAGTTTTTTTTTTAAAAAACAATTACAATATATTTAAATTCAAAAAATTATTCCAGAAATTTTTTCCCATTTAAAAAAAAATTAATAATAATTTTACCCCGTGAAATTATATCATATTAATACCCCCCTCTCTCACCCACTCTCACCTCCACCCCCGGCCCTGTTTTTCTCCAGTACGAGATTCATCATTAATAAATTCTTTCCATAAATTTTTTTTCTCCAGTTGCTTAATCGAATTGTATCATTTAATTGATATTTAGAGCGTGAAAAAACGTTGCAATCAAATAAAAAATCATTATTATTATTATTTATTACTCTATCGAATATGATAATGATAATAATAATATTAATTATTATTGTTTTAAATACGTTTCGAAATTTTATGATTCAAATTCTCGTCATCACTAAAAAAAAAAAAGCATTTTTTTTTTAAGCAGACGACAAAAAAAAAATCAAAGCATTAAATGAATTTCTTTCGTTATAAATTATTATTATTATTATTATTAAGGTTTAACCGAACCTTAACCTGACAACAAAAAAAATTTTCCATTTTACTTTTTAAAAAAATGTAAACGAAAACACGAAAATTTATTCCCACGAATTAAATTAATTTTTTTTTTGTTTCAAACGGAAAATTTCAGGTAGCAAATTTATTTTTGTTTTGCGGCAACAGGTCGATTAAGGGTCAAAGTCAAAAATATAATAAAACGTTTGGAATTGTGACAATAATAATAATAATATTTTGTTTTCAAAGACCTTCCGACAAGCAAAAAAAAAAAAAAAAAAATTAACAATTAATTATTTTTTTTACAAATCTCGACGGCATTGATTTTTATTATTATTATTATTTACACCGCAAAATTTAATTAATTAATTTATTTATTTATTTTTTCACACTCTAATACTTTCCAGAATGAAATTATTCGGTTCGTTAAATTTAAAATATCATTAATATATCAATTATATAACGATTTTATAAAAAAATTAATAAAACTAATAATTTATTATATCATTTTTTTTTTACAGTTGAATCTCTCTCTCTCTCTCTCAAAAAAAAAAAAACAATATGGTTCCTCGCTTATTGCTTAATATTATTATTATTATTATTATTTCCACACACGAACGAAAAACACACAAAAAAAAAAAAATTATTTATAATATTAACCTAAATAAGAAAATGAATTCTATATCGTGTTTCGAAAATAAAAATAAAAAATTTTTTTCTTTCGTCTTTTTATAAAAACGATTTAAATAATAATAATAATAATAATAATTACATTTTCGCAAAATATAACTTTCGATAGTTTTTTGTTATAAAAACAAACAAAAATTTTTCGTCATTTCCGGTTAAATAATTTAAAGGGATTTTCTGTCTCTCTCTCTCTCTCTCTTTTTGTAATAATACCGACCTCGACCTTTAAACTCATTTTTATTTGTCTTATTAACAGTCTCGACGTGATATGGTTTATTATAACAGTAAATTTTCCGACAACGCAGGGTCGTTTATTAATAATAATAATGATAATAACGGGTTTTAGGGTTTTATTTTTGGTTTTAGAAAGAAATTCAATTCGCTGACGAATTAAATAATTTTTTTTTATTTCCTATTGACCTTTTTTTTTTTTTTAAATCAAGTTGAAAGTAGAATTTTCATTCGAAATTATATTATAAATAAAAAGAAACCGAAAAAAAAAAGAATTTTTTTTTTATTTCGTCTCCCTGTTTCCCACAGCCTTGTATTCCCATATAAACCTAAGTTCGTACCTGAGGCGTCCACGCCCAAAACTCTCCAATGGGAGGGAATTTCTCAATCGTCTGAAAACAATCATAAATTGATCTCTCGTTTTTTTTATTTTCACGGTCGATTTTTTTTTTTTTTCTTTTTAACTGGCGAGTATTATACGAAAATGATAATAATAATAATGAAAAAAAAGCATTGCGGAAAGACGAATTATTTTATATTAAAAAAAAAAAAAAAAAACTACTGGAAAAGTGGCAACACCCAAAATATTGCCAACCCAACGATTATTTTTCCAACTCGTGTTCTTCGTTAATTAATTTTTTTTTTTTTTTCTTGTAAATTATTATGAGAAAATTTTTCTCTTTTTCCTTTTTTTTTTTCTTGTTTTGTTTTGACTCAGCAGTGATAATTTTAATAAAATAAATTTCTTGCCAACTAAATAAATAAATAAATAAATAAATAATTTTTAAAAAAAAAAACCTTGAAAAAAATTTTCCTTTTTGTTTGTCTTTTAAATAAACCAATTATTTAAAATAAAAAAATTTAAAATCGAATAGAATTTAACGGTGATTTCATTTTTTTCTTGTTTTTTTACTCTATGACATCGCGCCATTTGAAAATGTAAACAAAAAAACATAACCTAAATTGGTTAAAAATTATTTTTTATATTTCTAACATAAAAACGATCAATTTGTAATTTTTTTTTCTTTTTCTATGACGTAAGAAAATTGTTATAGAGATATATGTAATAATAATGATAATAATAATAATAATAATAATAATAATAGTTATCGTGTTATCGTGAGGGTAAAATGATGATAATAAAAATTTTTAGTATGTTATTATTTTTGATTTTTGATTTTTTTATGTCCGTCTCGAGTTATTTTTTTTTTTTGGCGTGACATTTGACCCCAAAAGTTCGTTAGTTTCATAATTAAAAATCATCAGATAAAACAAAATAAAAATATGATTTTTTTTTTCAATGAACAATCACGAATGATAATATAATATGTATAAATTTTTTTTTCTACCTGATATTCTGTGCTCACAATTATTAAATAACTTCATTGATTTACCCAACCTGAACTTGTCAGAGACCTGCCCAATCAATTTTTTTTTTTTTTTTTTAACATCACGAAAAATTTAAATTTTCAAAAAAAAACAATTAATAATAATAATAATAATAATAATAATAATAATAATAATAATATATAATAATTAATATTAGATAAAAATTTGTTTATTATTAAATTATTTATATCGCGTAATACGAAATAGAAAATTAGGTCATGGAATTTAACCGAAAAAAAAATAAAAAATTTTAACCGACGGATAATAATAATAAAAAATTCAAATTTTGTTTTTGTAAAAAAAAAAAAAAAAAAACTGGAATCCAGATGTAAACAATAAAATTTAAAGATAGATAATCTTAATACGACCCTGACCAAAGTCAGTTGGTTTTGTTTTTGTTTGCATCAATTAAAAATTATTTTCTTTTGTTTTTAATATAAAAAAAAAAAAAACGGCAACTACATTGCATCGTGTCATTTTTTTATAATAAAAATATCATTTGTTTATTATTATTATTATCATTATTTAAAAACAATTTATAATATATAAATAATTTTGAATTCGAGGCCCGTAATAGTTTTAATATAATTTCATTTAAAAAGAGTTTTTAAGGCTTAAAATTTTATTATTTGATTTTTTGATCAACGTGTCATTAGAAAATATGAATAATAATAATAAAAAAAAAAAAAATACTCACATAGGATTTTCTGGAAAAGGCGAGGGAAAAAGGTAGAAAGAAAACCTTGTTGTTGTTGTTCGTCCTTCACCCTAAAAAAAAAAAGAAGAAAAAGTGAACCTTAAATCGTAAATTTTATTTTTTTTCTTTCTAATTCGATGAAGAGGTTATACTTTGGATCATCATATAAAAAAAAACCTGATACACATTCAGGTTCGACCTGTTTATTACGTAAAAATTCGCAGTATGCAATTATTCGATCATTGTTTTTTTAACTTGCTAATAATCTCTCTCATTTATTTATTTATTTTTTTTGAATTTTCCACTTTTGGTAAAAAAAAAAAAAAAAAAAAAAAATGGTTTCGATACGTACTTCCTTTACCTCGGGGGGCCGAGGGGGAGGCGGTAGGGGAGGGGGGCATATTGGAAAGTTTTTTTTTTTTTTTTTTTTACTTTGAATGAAATTTTTTTTTTTTTGTATGTAAAAAAAAACACCTTAAACGTGTTAAAAATTATAATACTTAATATGGGGAAATGTATAATTAATAACTTATTAAATAATATATTGTATAAAAAAAAAAAATAATAATAATAATAATAATTAATTTATTTAAACGATTTCAGTTTCTTTTCCATGTGCCAAACCTTTTTTTTTTTTTTTTTTTTTTGGAAAGTTTAAAAAGAAATGATTTTTTTTTATTATGGTAAAACAAAAGAAACAAATGATGATGATGATGATGATAATGATGATGAGTAAAACATGTGATTTATAATAATAATAATAATTTAAAAAAAAAAAATATATATATAATGTAAAAACGTTGTTTGTTGTCATGAATAAATAAAGGTGTAACGAGTATAATATAATAAGGCGAGGCAAACGCAATAATATTTATATTAACAAATTATTGTCGAATCATTTTGTAACAGTTGTTACCAACCAACCAAAAAAAAAAAAAAAAAGGGCAAAAATAACGGGCTAATTGAACCCATAATATAAAATACGGGTCAAAAAAATCGTGCTCTTTACAAAACAGTTCAAAACTTCCTTAAGAAACAACAACAACAATAATAATAATAATAATAAAATGGTTATTTGTTAAACTAAAAAACTAAAATAAAAAAAAACCGGTCCTATAAAAACCTAATTTTTTCTTTCGATGATCTAATTAATGGCGGCGAAGGTCTTTATCACAGAAAAAAAATAATAAAAATCCGTTCGATTGTAATTGCTTTACTTAAAAATAAATGTGTGAAATTTTTTTTTGAAAATGTCTCAACCATTCCGCCATATTAAAAAAAAAAAAAAAAAACCTGGAAGCCATTAAATCAAACGACGACGACATTTAAAAAATTTCATAATAATATTTAACCGGGGTAAAACGTTCGTTACAAAAAATCTATTTCGCGGTTTTTTGAACGTTCGGCACGTGCAAAAAATTATTTTACAATACATTGTATTAATCGTGTGTGAAAATGCAATAATAATAATAATAATAATAATAATAATAAATTATTATTCGTAAATTTGTATTACGTAAAAAAAAAAAAAAAAAAACAAGAGCAATCGTTCCGAGGTTAACAATAAAAAAAAAAAAAAAATTGACCAAAATTTATTACTATTATTATTATTATTATTATTAGAAAATATGAGATTTCGACGCGTGGAAATAAAAATGCCCAAATAAATAATAATAATAATAAGTGATTACATTGTTTTTTTTACTCTATGAAAAAAAAAGAGAAATTTTCGAAACGATTTCAATATGAAGAACGGCTTTAAAATTTTTTGTTTTTTTTTTTAGCTTATTAAAAGGCATTGAAATGGATTATACAAGTGAAATTTTTATTATTTTTTTTTATACTTTGTCTTCTAGTTCCACGTTCGTTTATTATTTACACGTTTGTCTAGTACCACTTTAAAGTTTTAGTTAAAAAATTCGCTCACTTTTTTCTTTTAAATATTTAAATAATAATTATTCATTACTTTTTAAAAATTATTCGGATGATGTGTATTATGAAAAATGTAAAATTCCCTCGGGATCATAAATTCACAATTTGCGAGAGAGAGAGACGAGTAGGTAGGTAGGTAGGTATGGGGGGCAATGTAACCTTAAGGCGGTTATCGTACTTGACTATGGGAGTGGTACTCTCATTCCCATCGAATACCTCCCAAAAAAAAAAAAAAAAATGGTAACGCGATTACAATAGTTATAGATAAATAACCGGTCTAATATCACGAAATTTCTTCATCTCCTCCTCCTACTCCTCCCCCTCCCTCCCTCCCTTTAATTTTTTTTATTATTATTTGCAAATCATAAACGTAAAAAAAAAAAATTATTATTTTTTTAACTTTTATTTATTAAAAAGAAGATTCGTGCAAACAACAAACACGTTTTTTTTTTTGTGGTGACAGAACAGTCGATCGATACTTTCACTTTTTACATAACAAACACGCACGTACACACGCACGCATGCACGCACACACATATCGATTTTATTGATGATTTTTTTTTTTCCGGTTCAATTAAATTGCAATATGGCGGTGCCGTAAAATATATCTCGACGGTTATTTTCGAGAGAAAAAAAAATTTTTTTTTTTTTTTAATTGTTTAAAATTTAAACAAAGGTTGAATCCCACTCGTGAAAATGTTCAAAGGGAAAATTTTTATTTTTTTTCCGAGAGAAATTTAACTTTCACTTAAAAATTTAATCCCATCGAATTAATTTCTTTTTTTTCTTTTTTCGGTTAAACTATTCACTTTATTTTTATAAATTCACTCAAAAAAATAGTAACACGTGCGTTTTTTATTTTTATATACACACGCACACGCACAATTATTATTATTATTATTAAAAATAATTAAGGTGAAAACTTTGTTGTGTTTTTTTGTTAAGAGGAACCCAAAAAAAAAAAAAAAAAAAATTTCTTTTGATATAAAAATAAATTTTTTTTGACGTAACGATTTAAAAAAAAGTTTTTTTTTCTTTCGAGTTTTATACATTTCGATCCATCGATCGATCGATCGATTGTTTAATAAATTAATAATAATAATAATAAATCAAATTAAAAAATCCATACGCAAAATAATTCATTTTATAATTATTTATAAATATATTTCATAATTATTCGTCCATTTTTTTTTCATTTTTTCAAGGTTTAACATGTAAAAATTTTTTTTTATATTAAATTTACCATTTTTGCATTCACTTGTTTTCTACAAAAAAAAAAACAAAGCGTGGTAATAATTTTATTTAATTAAAATAAGGGTAAAAACAAGTTTTGTTAAAAAAAAAAATAAAAAAATTATTAAACATGCCAAGTTTAGATTGTTGTCTCTTAATAATAATAAAAGAATCTTGAAGGTCAGTAAAAATTACCGTATTTTTCTTTTCCTCGAAGGAAAAATGTAAAAAGAAGCTTTAAATTACTAAGAGAATGTAAAAAAAAAAAATGATTTAAATTTTATAGCAAGCAGACGACAAAAACAAACTAAATATTAATGATATTTAAGAGAGCAAAACTATAAACGATAGCAAAATATATATATTATTAATTATGATTAATGCTTTCTTTCTTTCTAAAATAAATTCCATTTGATATATCTGCCACACATTTTTTTTTTATTAATAAAATGACGTCATATTTAATATTTCGTAATAATAATAATAATAATGATTTACATATAAACAATTACGAGAAAAAAAATGCGTCAGTTATTTTAAAAATTAAAAATCGTTTTAAATATTCTCGAAAAATCGTTTTAATAAAAAAAATTAATTTTTTTTTTCTGGCTACGTTTAAAGGCAATTTAAAAACAGTTACAAGGTCTTTACTGGAAGAATATTTTTTTTTAAAAGAAAAATAAAATCTGGAATCTCGGTCACGAAAAATACGTGCGTGTGTGTGTGCGCGTGCGTGCGTGTGACTAAATCACACGAATAAGAAAAAAAAAATCGAAAAAATTAGGTTGGTCAATGACTAACTAGATAAATAATTTATTTATAATAATGAATTTCTCGAATGATCTTGATGGAAAAATATTAGAACGAGATTAGTACGCACAAGTACGCACGTACTAAAATGGAAAATCGGAACGGAAAATATATAAACCCCCCCTACCTCCGCTACCCCCCGGTTAAGAAAACGTCCTTTTAAAAATGTACTTGCTCCTTTTTTTAATATGATAAACGACAATTTTATTAATTTAAAATCCCTGAAAATTAAAATAATTCACACCTGTCCGATTAACGTTTTAATTAAAATAATAATAATAATAATATTGTAATTAATATATTTAAAAATGGCCTCCCAAAAATAAATAAATCAATAAAGGACAAAAATTAAAAAAAAAAAAGCGTTAAAGCAATTTTTTTTTTATTGATTTTTCAACGATCGAAAAAAAATTTAAAAATTCTTTTTAAAAAAATGATGTCAAAGGTCATAACAATATATTATCATTATTACGATGGTTCCCGCAGCGTTGTAGAAAAAAGTTGAAAAATTTTACATCAATTAATAGGGAATATTTTATTACCGGGTCGAAATTGGTCAAGCGAATATTCTAGAACCGGTGTATTTCACACTAGATAAATTATTATTCGAAAAGAGGTTACCTTACGCGGACGACGTTACGTAATAAAAAAAAAAAGAAAATTTCATTATTATTATTATTATTAAAACGCTCTTGAAATACCGAAGGTGCGTGTGTGTGACGGAAGAAGGTTAAAAATCGAAAAATTCATTTATCCGTAATTGATCGATCGATCGATTTGTCAATTTAATTTCTAATAATTGTATCAGACAATAACGTTTTGGATTAAGAAGGATTATCCCCACCTTAATCCCTTTTTTTTCGAACGTAATAGAAATCACATTTACGAACAAGAAAAGAATAAAATACAAACGCACTCACTCACTCACTCACTCACGCATATTCTTACACGTGAGAAGGAAATGATGATGATGATGATGAACATTTTAAAAACAGGTCCTACCAACTTACATAATTAAAAAAAAAAAAAAAATCATCATCAAATTTTAAATGCTAATAACCTTTTCCAAACGTTGAATTCCAACAACATCGATATTACCCACATTATTATTATTATTTTTTTTTTCCGTTCGAAATTAATAAAGTAATAATAATGATAATGATAATTCTTCTTCTTTTCTCTCCAAGATTACCCAATATTAAATAAATAAATAAATTATCGTTTTTAATAAGGAAAAAATTACTTATGATTATTGAGTAATAAAATATATATAAGTTAAATTACCGTAAAAAAATTATTTTTTAACGGTTTTTTTTGTGGGTTTTTTAAAAAAAAAAAATTAATTTTTAACCTTAATTAATTTAGCCAACTTTCCAAAAAAAAAAAAAAATGAAAATTATAAATACATAAATAAATAAATAAATAATCAATTATGTAATGTCGCATACATGCATGTCATCAACGATGATTCCATTTAAAAAAAAAAAAACGTTAACGTTACTGAATAAGGACACCACAACATATAATCATTATTATTATTAATATCAAAATGGCGGATTTTTTTCCATTACTATTTAAAAATCAAATTATTTTGGAATTTAATAAATAATTACTCTAAATTATTTTTTCCCTTACGATTCACTTAAATTAGGTCTCGAAACTATCACTTCATTCACTTACCCTTGACACTATCCTTCTTTTATTAAATTTAAATTATTATAATTATTAAATTTTTTTTTTTTTTTTAATCGAACTTGCCGGAATTTAATTTTAATATTATTATTATTATTATCATTATCATTATCATTAATTAAGTAGAACATTAAAACAAAAAAAAAAAATTTAAATTTGTAGCAATGAAAAATTAATGTTGTAAATTACATGTGAGATAGAAACGTATAAAAAAAAAAATGTTTTCCCCCCTTTCCTTCCCTCTCTCTGTTAAGTTGGTATCACTTTTGTTTGCTACCTGTACAAAATAAGACTATGTGATATTTGTTTTTTTTTTTCTAGAAAAAATTTATTCTGTCGCAACCTATATTTTATAAAAAAAAAAAAACAAGTTTTCTAGAAATATTTATATTTTTTTTTCACTTTTTTGATTTTATCCGTATGTTTTTATATAAAAAAAAAATTATTCAAAGGCCGACATGTTTTTTTTTTTTTAACGCCCGATCGAAGTGTAAAAATAATAATAATAATTTTACTTTATTTCAGGTTCGGTTTAAAATAAAACCGGAAGTAATTATTGTATCGGTTGGAAAATTTTAAAGTTAAGGGAAAAAAAAACAAATAAATTAAAATAAATCGTGAGAAAACACGATTTATTTTAATTTTCCTCTTTCCACGTTTTCCAGTAATGCCAACAAGAGAATTTTTTTTTGGAATTTAATTTTTAAATTTTCTGATGGAAAACTTTAAAAAAAAAAAAATGTCATCCATTAAAGGTTTTCGTAATTAAATAAATAATTTGACCTTCGTTACGTAAACATAATCCCATAATGAAAAAGAAAAGTTTTTTTTTTTCGTATAAAATTTATGTCGCATCTCGTGCGCGTGCGAATGATAATAATAATGGCAGCAGAAAGAGTTTTTTTTTTGGGGGGGGGGTCAATTTAATGGTAAAAACGTGATACCTCACGCTAATTAACAAACAAAAAAAAGTATCGTTATCAATTTTACATAATTAATTTATTATTTGTAAATAATAAATGAAGGATCAAAAAAAAGAAAGACAGACAGACAGAAAGAAAAACCTTGAAAATTATTATTATTATTATTAATAAATTAATACGGCCGTCATTTCTCTTGTCTGCCACAAATTAGCCAATCATAATAATGATTTTTTGATTTGCCAAAAAAAAAAAAAAAAATTTTTTTTACTTTCATTTTTTTTTTTTCCTACATACTCGGCCATAAACAACAACAACAACAACTCACACACACGCACGCACACACACACACACACGCACGCATTCCTATTTGTCGTGACAATTTTCAATGGCAATAAACACGTGTGGACACGTTTAAATTGCCCGGGGGAGGGGAAAAAAAAAAACGTCGTTGGCGTATTACGAACAAAAGGATAATAAAGGATTAAAAGTTAATCCGGGGATTATAAATCATATGTAATTTTATCATTTAATACAAATATAACGTTTTTTTTTAAATATTATTTTCAGTTTCGGGATTAATAAAAAAAAAATTTTCTTACGTGAAAATATTTTTAAATAAATTACCGATCCGGAAGGGTGGGTGGGGGGAGAGGGAGGAAATAATAATAATTAATTATTGTTTAAGCAATGTTGAAAGAAAATTTTTTTTTATTATTATTTTTAAGATTCAACGATTCGAAAATTTTTTAAATATATTTGTTGTTGTTGTTATTGAATAAAAGTAATTAAACATTATTATAAACATCCATGATTATAAATTAAAAAAAGAAAAAAAAGTTTCCATCTTGATTTATAATAAAAGAAAAGAAAAAAGAAAAAAAAAAGTTTTGTTTTCGATCAAATACCTGTGAAGGATTTTACGACATTTAACCTTGTATTCCTTTACTATTATTATTATTATTATTATTATTATTATTATTATTATTATTATTATTATTATTCTATTGTTAAAGATTGATTTTTTAAATAATTGTTGATCTTGTCAGAGCTTATTTGATATCTAAAACCGAATTTTCTAACCTTTTATTTGATATTATTATACTTGTGAGAGGAATGAAAGAAAAAAAAAAATGTTGATGTTATATCACAATTGTTCGAAAATAAAACGATGGAATATCATTAGAATATTATGAAATTACTTATTGCCAACATTAAAAAAAAAAAAAAAAGCGGAATTTTTCTAAAGTATTCACCGTAAATTCACGCCGATTTTGTTAATTCAAGATGGCGGATTTGGAAAAAATTATTGTTGTTGTCTTTTAGCGTTTTGTTCGTTTTGTATTCAAAAAAAAAAAAATGGATACCACCGTTTTAATTTTCCTCGAACCTGATTAAAACCTTTTTTCGCGCCTTTTAATTAATTATCAGGCAGACAACAAAACATAGAAATATAAACAAACACAACCGGCCCGACCAGGTCAAATATTTTCAATAGAGAAAAAATTGTATTTTTGTTTAAAAAGGGAAACGGCGTCGTACAAACAATTAAATTTTTATTTTGTTTGTTGTCTACAAGTAACAAGCCTTTATATGCAAGAGAAATAAAAGAAATACAAACAAACAAACAACATTAAAAACTTTAAACTTTACGTCGATAATAATAAATCTTTCAATTTAAATATCAATACAAAGTCGTAAAAAAAAAAAAAAAAACTTTAATAATACGGTATTTATTAATAAATAAAATTTTTTCCGCGTTTAACATAAATTAATAAGTAATAATAATAATAATAATAATAATTACGTAAAAAAATATACAAATGCGTCATGATGAACTCTTAATAAAATATTTACTTTTGAATTGTTTAACGTAAAAAAAAAAAATTAAAATCCCAGGAAATTTATTATTATTATTATTATTATATACAATATAATCCTTGGTTT
>NW_002987137.1:147553-198800 GCF_000006295.1 Pediculus humanus corporis
AGAGGAGGGGAGGAAAATTTTCAATTTATATTTTTACGTAAAATCTTATAAAAATTAAACAATCAATCAATCAATCAATGTTATAAAAACTCTCTCACGATTTGACAAATTTAAATGATAATAATATAAAAGAAAAAAGTTTTTTGTTTGTTTGTTGTTTGTTTCAATATGGGTGACATGTACGCGCAATGCAATTGCTTAATTCAAAAAAAAAAAAAAAAAAAAATTCAAAATGTCTAATTTGTGTTTCTTTCGAAATTCAAAACGAAACAAAAAATTTATGTTTTGTTTACAAAACATGCAATAAAACCTTCCGGCTAGGTCAAACAATAAAAAACATTTTTTTTTTCTTTTGGACAAATTAATAATAATAATAATAATAAATTACTCGAAGGTAGTAGTAATGAAATATTTATTTGCTTATTTGATGAACTAAAAAAAAAATTTTTTTATCGATTGCGATGCTTTAAAATAATAATAATAATAATAATATTGTATTTTTCGTTAACGTTCTGGAACAAATAAATCTCAAACGAAAAAATTATGATAATAATAATAATCACAAAGGGATGAATCTCGCATTAAACGCGTAATTAAAAATTTAATTATTATTATTATAGAAAACAATATGGATTTTTAAGTTCTCTTGAATGATTTGGTTCAATGGGGTCAAAGATCATATTTAAATTGACCAACGGTTATTAAAATGCACGTTAACACACGCACACACGCACGCACGAACGCACGAGCCAAATTCGGAGTCTTTTAAAAATTGTATAACATTGTTTCCGTTTTTAAAAATCGTGATACCTTCCAGCCATTTTTTTTACTTTCTACGCTACCAAATAATTTTTTTTCTCCGATCCTTATTATCATTATCATTATCATTATTATTTAATTTTGTCTACGTGGTGTGTTTCGCTTCCAAATTCGGCCAAAAAAGATTTAAAAAATTTTTTTTAAATTGCTGAAAGTAAAAAAAAAAAATTTTTTTTTTGTTCGACCTTCAAATTTTTTTTTATTGAAAAAATAAGTAATAACTGGAGAAGACCGGTTTTAATTATTTCGTGGGGGCGGGGGGCGGGATTTTCCAAAAATTATAATTGCATTTAAAATTGCAATTTTTTTTTTTTTTTTTTTTGTAAAATCGAAATAAAATAAATTGAAAAGATTGATCGTTAATAATAATCGCCATTTTGAATTCGGGATTTATATTATAAAATATTTACTTGCGTTAATCCAGTTATTATTTTAACTTCCTTTTTCCGTTTTTAAACTCTTAAATTTTTCCTTTACCTCGTCAGACATATTTAAATCATTTAAAATTTTTTTTTTTTTTTTTTACTTCAAGGTTTTCCTTCGCGTCTGTCTTAAAACTTTTTCTCATTTCCTGTCATTCAATCATTTTTACGGTTACGTAATATTTTTTAAATTCGAATATAATATATTTTAGTTAAAGAACAACCAATCAATCTTTATTCGTTTATTCCTCGACTAAATTACCAATTACACGGACCACTAATGAAAAATCAATAAAAGCTTCCCCTCCGCTCCGCTCCCCTCCTCCCCCCACAAAAAAAAAATTTAAAATGATTTCGTGATTCGATCCGGTGGTATCCACCGGAATAAACGCCATTATAATTTCTTTTTATTTCTTTTTTATTTTTGAATATTATTATTATTATCATAAAAATACGATTGAATATATTATTATTATTATTATTATTATTATAAAATAATTTTTTTTAAACGACGATGACTCGTTCAATTATAACCAAACTTGTCGTCCGTGAAATTTTTTTTTTTGTAACAAATGAAGATTCACCAATTTTTTTTCAAAATCCCACGTAAAAAATAATAATAATAATAATAATAATAATAATAATAATGATAATATTAATGATAATAACAATAATAATAAAATTATCATAATTTATTTATAACTGATTCGTATTCAATAAAATAAAAAAAAAGGAATCGAATTAAAAATAAATATAAAATGGCCGCCATTTTTGTTTTTGTTTGTTTGTTTTCGTCCAAACTTTTTAATCGTATTTATTACGCGCTCTAATTAATAATCATAATAGTAATTATTATTATTTTTATTGTAAATTTACGATCTGTTTATTATACTTATAAAAATTTATTATTTAATAAAAAATTAATTATTTATTTGTTTTCATTTCCTTTTCAAGGATTATTAACAATAATGATAGAAAAAATTTTTAATAAATCAACAGGGATTTTTTACACTTAAATGAAAATATATATCAATATTATTATTATCGATAATTAATTATTGATAAGTTCGGTTATGAAGAATGTTATGATTTTTATGAACGAGTACAAATAACGGACAAAAAAAAATAGAAAAAAAAAAATCCGCTATGGGAAATTTTATTACGAAGGTTAACTCCTTTATCATAATTTTTTTTTTTTAAATATTATTTCAACTTATCATCATTATTATTAAATTTTTCATTACGAAGGTATTTGAAGGTTAAATTTATTGGAATACATAAATACATAAAATACATAAATAGTTTAATATATACATAAGTAAAAACTACCGGCAAAACTTGG
The DNA here is from genome assembly GCF_000006295.1 of Pediculus humanus corporis. Taxonomy (NCBI): domain Eukaryota; kingdom Metazoa; phylum Arthropoda; class Insecta; order Psocodea; family Pediculidae; genus Pediculus; species Pediculus humanus. The sequence goes on from NW_002987137.1 coordinate 150,137, forward strand.
CAGTAAACTCTACTATTATTATTATTAATTTTTTTCTTGTTACAAATAATAATTGCAGAGAGAGAGAGAGGGGGGGGGAGGAGTTTCTTACAAGCCTTGAAAATTAAAAAAAAAAAAATTTTTAACATCAAGTTTTTCTTAACTAAATTAATTAATTACTTTTATTACGGTAACTAATAATTACCAACAACCAACGGATTAAAAGAAAATTCCAAATAAATAAAAATTAAAAAAATTTTAAATAAGTTATATCAATCCGTAAGTTAATTATAGGCGGGATTAGTTAACTTGAAAAAAAAATTTCAAGTTCGTATTAGACGTTCGAATGCGACGAATAATTTTTATAATAAAAAAATTTCATTTAAACTCGATATATCGATTTATCGAATGAATCGATCGATCGATCGATTTTTTTTTTCGAATATAAACTAATTCGCATTGAAAATGAAAATTTAAAAAAAAATAAAATAATGATTCATACGGAGGCGGAGTTTAAGTGGATACGTAAGTTCAATACCTGATGACATTTAAAATCGTCAATAAAATACATAAATATATTTTTATTTTTATGTATTTATTTAAATAAAAAAAAATTATAGTTTTTCCCTTCGACCGTGTGTGAATTTATATCTGAATTAATATATAAATAAATAATTAATTAATAATATCATTTAAATAATTTCCTTTCCTTTCATTTCCTTTCATTCATTCATTCATTTTGTGTCTTTTTTTTACGTACATAATTTTTTAATTTATTTATTTAATTTTAATAAATCGGGTAAATAAAAAAAATTAATCGTTACGTCACATAAATACGCACGTAGGAAATATTAATATTAATAATAATAATAAAATATATAAGTATTTGTAAGTTCACCGAGTTATTAAAATTTTAAATAATAAAGGAAGAATATAATAAAAAACAATATGTACATACTTTCGTAAGAAATTATTATTATTATTATCATTACCTGCCCGAATTTTAACTTTCTAAAAATTTTTTAATAACGTTACATTAATAATATACATAAAAAAAAAATAAAATGGCGTCGTTTTAAAAAAAAAAAAATTAACCGTACCTAACAAAAAAAAAAAAAAATTAATAATTAATTACTTAATTTATTTATTTATTTTTGTAAGAAATCATCGCGTTTCGTTATTAAAATAATTAATAATTTATTTAATTTTTTTTATAATTAGTAAACTTATTTTAATAAATTATCGACTTAAACGAACATTAAAACGGTTAAAAATTACCGTAAGTAATTTATTTATACTTATGAAAAAAGAAAGAAAATTTCCGTTAACTTCTTCCTCTTGAACTCATTACGAATAATAATAATAATAATAATAATAATAATAATAATTTATACAAAATGAAATTTGTTATAAAGGAAAACAAAAGGAAAACAAAAAAAAAATGTTATTAAAAAAAAGAGTTCATTCATCATCGTCGAAAGTTTTTTTTGTATTTAAACACAAAAGTCAGTTTAATGTTTAAAATTAAAATAATTATATTACCACGTGGTCGAAATGTAATAAAAAAGAAACAAAAAGTTGTTTTAATTACTTAATATATACACATACACAAATTACCTACTAAATAAACAACGACATTAATAATAATAATAATAATAATAATAATAATAATAACAATTTTGATTATTTTTACATTCGAATTTTAATAATATAAGTTATATAAATTTTGTTGTTTTCGTAATGTTATGAAATATAAATATATATTTTCTGGTCAAAACAAATAATAATAATAATTGAACGAAATTTATTTATTTATTTATTATTATTATTATTATTATTATTTTTTTACACCGGATGTTACGGAGTTTACACACACACACTCACACACTTGTCGATTTGTATTTTTAAAAATAAAAAAATAAGTAAATTATTTAAATGTCACCAGAGCGTGGAAAATAATACTAATAATAATAATAATTTTTACGAAATATTAACTAAATTACACAAAATGTTATAATAATAATAATAATGATCTAAAAAGAAAGAAAGAAGAAAGAGAGAGGGGGTGAGAGAGAGAAAGAAATCACGAAACCGTGACGAATTTTCTTTTATTACAAAATAATGTCACAAAATTTTTTAAAACTTTAACCGAATTATAATTTATTATTAACTTAACCGTATCAATTATTTATTAATAACAAAATTTCATAAATGATGTTTGAGAGAGAGAAAGAATAATCATTTTATCTCTCTCTCTCTCTCTCTAATATTATTATTATTGAAAACGTTTTACTATGAGATCATATATAAATTTGCGATGATTTAAATGCCACAAACAGGTTGAAGGTTGAAACGGGGAATCGAATAAATGATTTGTTCGGTTAAATACTCGCGAAATAATGATGATGGTAATAATAATGATGATAAGTTATAGAAAAAGAAAAATAGTTTTGACGGGGAGACAAATCGCAGATTTTTAAATTGTAACGATATAACAAAAAATTTGTAATATTCATGCCGGGAGTCTTTACACCGAGCCCCCCTTCCCCCAATATATAAATTAATATTAAAAAAATAAAAATAATATAACAAATTAAATTAATTACGTAATAAATATAAATTTTTCGCGTAAAAAAATAAAATGGACGATGGCGACGACGACGACGACCTTCACGTAATAATTTATGTCAACCTTTCCAAAAAAAAAATTTTCCCATTTTTTTATTTTCTAAGGAAAATTTAATTTATAATCAAACGGTTTTGATAAGAATTCAGTTTTGATACGCCATATTATTAAATATTTCGTTCATTCTTATAAAAACCGAAGAAAAAAAAATTTTAATTCGAAAACACGTTGGGAAAATTTTTATACATTCTTAATTGAATTTTTATGTTTTTTTTCAAAAACGTGAAATTATTTATTTATCCGACATCTTTAATTTTTCTTATCAAACATTATTATTTAGATTTTATTTTTTAATAAAAATAAATCTACGACCTCTCATATCAGATTTTATTCCGTGATAATAATAATAATAATATATAATATTAATCGCGATCTGAATTTTTTAAGAAATTGAGAAACAACAATAAAAAAAAATATTTACGCTATAAAAGGGATTTTAAAAAAAACCGCGTAATAATTTAGGTGAAACATTATTATTATGAAATTATGTGGTAGTTTTAAACAAACAACAAAACATAACAAAACATAATTTTTTTTTTTTTTGAAATATTTATGGCGTTATGAAAAATTTGAACGATGAAAAAAAAAAAAAAAAAAAAAAAAAACATTTTTTTTTAAAACGAAGATATTCACATGTCATCGCATCACGTTGACCTCAAAATAATAATAATAATAATAAATTTATTATCATCACGAAAGAAAGTGAAAAGTTGTTTAACTTCATAAATAAATAATTATTTAAAAAATAAAATTTTATGTTGTTTAGGTTATCCAGTAAAAAAAAAATTTGTTATCACTAAATAAGATTCGTTATCATTTTCAAATTAAATTTTTTATCAAATGAAATCGTATCGATGATAACAATTAAAATTTTTACACGAAACGATATTAAAGAAAGAAAAAAAATTCTCCAGATATTCCTATTTAACTTATGTTTTATACAAATTACTATCTACGGCCCTGAGAAGGTAGTTTACGTGGTGTGTGTGTGGTTAGTGTATTATTTCCGTTATCACTTGTCTTAAGAGAAATTTTTCTTTGATTTTTTTTTTTTAATGACAATCTTAAAACTGGCAAAACTCGGTTTTTTTTTAAATAATGTTACGTAAAATTTAAATAAAAAAAATCTCGTTCGTTCGTTTGTTGTTTGTTTGTTTGTTTTCCTTTTGATTGTAACCACACTTTTAAAAATTTTGATAAAATAAAAAAAAAAAAAAGTTTGGAATTTTTACTTATTTAAAAAAAAAAAAATTCAACTTTCGAAAACGTAAAACAACAACAACAACAACAATAGCAACAACAACAACAAAAACGACAACAACAACAACAAAAACAACCACCACCACAACAACAACAACAACAAAAACAACCACCACCACCACAACTATAACAACAACCACTACCAAAACAACAACAACAACCAACCACCACCAAAACAACAACAACAACAACAACAACCTCAAGCTTTTCACATCATTTTGAACTTGACCTAAATTTATATTTTTAAAGTCAGAGGGGGGGAAGAAAAACAAAAAAGTCATTTTCTGATAATAAAATGATAAGGAGGGGAAGGGGGGCGAAAAAAAAATTTTTTTTAAATATTTATAATGACAAATTTTTTTGATGACGTAACGAGTCGTTGTTGTTGTTGTTGTTTTAAATGGGGAATCATTTTCATTCTTTCACACACTTTCGAATCCTTTTTTTTTTTTTTTTATTACCCGAAACTTTTTTTTTAAAAAAAAATTACGTAATAATTAAATTCATTTAAAAATTCAAGTTTTAAATTAAATAAAATCATTTATTTATTTTCGAATGAAAATGGTTGTTGTTGTTGTTGTTGTTGTTGTTAATAGATAATTTATTTTTCTTATTAAGGACGATTCGATAAAATTTTTTGAAATGACGTAATAAAAATTCTTATTAAAAAATTTATTATTATTATTACTCCATATTTATTACCGAAATAATAATAATAATAATATTTTTTTTAAACTATTTAAAAGGCCGGTTGCTAACGTGGAGGGGAAAGAAAAAAAAGAAAAATTTCGTAATTTGTTTAAATAAAAAAAAAAAAATTTTAATTAATTTTTTTTAAATTGGGTCACTGTTACGCCATATACGGTCATCTCAAAAACGAGTAATAATAATGATAATTTTCACCTCTCGTATCGATTTCAAATAAAAATATTAAAAATTATTAAAAAAATAGTTGTTTATGTTTGTTTTGTTGTCCACACTGTGTGTGGTACCTTCTAACATACAAAATATTTACGGGTAATAAAAATCCGGATCTCATTGACCTCATCCCGTGTGTCAACCCTGGCATATTCGAGATATTTTAAACGCACATTCGAAGGTAGCCAATAGTAAGAAAACTGACTCATTTATATGATCTTATGACACGTGACCCTACATTAACCCCTTAACAACAACAACAACATCATAAAACAATATTTAAATAAGGCAACAAAAAACATTAAAAAAAAAAAAATTTCAATATGTGAAATACCTAATTAATAATAATAATAATAATAATAATAATAAGCCAACGGCCATAGCGTGCTGGTCACACCGGTTCCCGTACGATCACCGAAGTTAAGCAGCATCGGGCGTGGTGCAAACTTGGATGGGTGACCGTCTGAGAACGCCACGTGCTGTTGGCTTAAAAGAGCAAAAAAAAAATGAGAACAAGACAAAGTAAGAACCAAAAAACAAATCTTGTTCTACTGTCGACCTGAGGCAGCTCGACGAGAACGTGAATTTCACTGCTTCTGACCCTGGCCACTCCAAAGATGTTAGTCACCGGAGCCCAGTTCAGGAGACAAATCGTTCCCATCGAAAAAGACGGACTCAGGAAGACCTTCAAGAATTGATGTGGTGCTATCTTATAATAAGTGGCACCACCGAAATTCGAGTATTTGTCCCTAAGGAATCGGGTAGAAACCTCGGATAAATACTTAAAAACTCCGACAAGTAGCCTTGTCGTGTTTAATGGTGGATAATAATAATAATAATAATAATTTACAAAAAATTTGTTTAATTACTCTAAGAAATTTTATAAAAAAAAAAAAATTAAAGGAAGGAAACTAATTTTTTTTTTTCATCGATTCGCGCCAAAAAAAATTTTTTACGTAATTTAAAAAAAAACGGGAGATTGAGTAAATAATAATAATGAAGAGAAATGAATGAATGAATGAAAATTACATTTTGACAGGAAATGAAATTTTTTAAAAAAATATTTTTATCCACGTAATTTTTATAACCCGGTATTGTGGTGACACATACACACTCGCACGCACACAAGAAATTTAAATGAAATAAGGTAAAATCCATTGTTGGTGTTGTGAATACCTGAACGTATATATAGGTAGATGTGAGAGAGAGAGAGAGAGAGATAGAGATATATATTAAATAATCACGATCGGGAAGTAATCGAAAGTAACAATAACCACGTTTTTCTTTTTTTTTTTTTTTTCGAATTTACTTTCGAACGTTTTAAAATCACGTTTATAAAGTTCTATTCGAATTTAATAATAAATTTATTAATTTAAAATTTTATATATAAATTCGAAAATCTTTTTTAAATTATTTTAAACAAATAAAAATTTAAAAATTTGTTTAAAAATGAAATTTTTATATTTTAACGACATCGTTTTTTTTTTTATGTGAAAAAGTCAAAAAATATATTCTCACTATTGTCAACAAGTAGAAATTTTTTTAAATAAAAAAAAAAAAATACGAGCGTGTAATTATGTTATTTGTTTTCTATCTCTCTCTCTCTCTCTCTCTCTCTCTCTCTCTCATTTTAATAATAATTTCGAAAGGGAAAAATGAAATTAAAAGTTTATTAATTTCATTATTATTATTAGTATTCATTAAACAAAACGGATGAAAGTTGTCGATCTTGAATATAAGAATATAACTAACTAACAAGGAAATTAAAGATGGCAACAACGAAAAAAAAATTTTTTTTTTTTTTAAATTCATAGACGATAGACAGAAAGTCAAGGACCTCATGGCAAAAAAACACAATCGGATGTAACGATTTAAAATTAAATTAAAATTTTTTTTTAAAATGGCGGTTAAATATCGAATGTGATTTATTTTACGTTACAACGATTATAATTACCTAAATTACGATATTAATAATAATTTTTTTGTTTTTTTTTTTTAGATGCGGCTGCTTTCATGGATCCTCTGCGCGGCAGCCGCAATATTACAAATCGTATCATCAGAGGAAAGTAAGTATTATTTAATTATTTACGTTAAAAAATGGAAAAGTTAATGCAAGTCCGAACACGATTAACGAACGAATAACGAAAAATACAAAAAAAAAAACGGTTTATTTACTCTATGACGAAATTAAAACGACGACGAGACGAGGTAGCGTTATGACGTCATTACAAAATGACGACCAATCAAACGTTTAATAATTTTTATTTTGTTATCGTGGAAAATTATGTCGATCGTACGCAAAAAAATTTTTTTCCGATATCATTTCCCGCCAAAATGATTATTTTGAATTTTAAATTTCAAACGCGACCGTTAAAATTAATTTCGTTTATTCATTGTAATTAATTAATTAATTTGTCAGTAATAATTTTTTTTTTATTTATGTTTTTCGTAACATTTTACGATATATCGTTAATCGTCATTAACGGTTTTTTTTTTAAATTTACCCATAATTAATTAATTAATTAATTAATTTTTCATCGTATTATAATTTTAAAAAGCATATTTAAAATGTGACTTCTTATTACATCAGATATTAAAAAAAAAAAAAAGAGAAAGTTTTTTTTCTTTTCGTGTAAATAACCAACAAAACTCGGTAGATTTTTTATTTATATAAAAAAAAAAAAGTTTGCCTACCTTTTAAAATTAAAATTAAAAAAAAAAAAAATTAAAAGTTTTTGTTCGCTAAACAACAACAACAACGAAAAAAAATTATTATTATTATTATTATTTACTTCCGTTCGAGAAAAACTTTCACAAAAAAATTTCAAACGTATTATAATATACGTGTGTTAATAAAAGTTTTTTTTTTTTTAAAAGTTAAATAAAAATAAATTCAAATGGAAAATTTCGACATCATTCAGGTATGCCGTGTCACCTGTACAGGGTTTTTTTTTTATACATGTTTGTTTCCCAACACATACCACACGCACACACGCACACACACACCCATAAACACAAAAATCCACCACAATATTTTTCTTTTCAACTATATACATAAATATATATAAAATTATTATGTTTAACCTCTATTAAATAATTTTTTTATATATATATATATAAGTAGAAATAAATGTTAATAATAATAATAATAATAAATAAATGGGGCGTTGTTTAAAATATTTAAAATTCCTAATAAAAAAAAAAATTAAATTCATTCATTGTTGCACTTAAGGGGCTTTAAATATTGAAAATTTTTTATCAAATCAATCCGAATTTTCCTTTTCTTAATGGAAAAAAATTATACTTTTGTTATTATGCTAATAAATGACAACAAATGCCTTTTCATCAAATAAATTTTTGCAATATGAGGTCTAAACGTGACGTTACAGTATAATTTTATGATCCACGCCATCATCTTTATAATAAAATGTTTAACAAATTTTAAAATATACAGAAAAAGTGTATGAATGTATGTAAGGTCAATACACTTTTTTCAGAGATGAATCTCTCTTAATTTTTCTCTGGGACCTCTACCCATTGCATGCACCTTGAAACCTTTTTAAAGAAGTTAATTAATAATTTTCTTACCTTTGTGAAATAATACTCCACATATTTGGCATCCCATTCATTTTCTTTATTGATTGATCACATCAATTGATTGATTTCCCATCAATTATTCTTCATCAAACAACCAATACCGATGATGATGATGATAGAAGAGCTGTAAAACAAGAAGTCATATAAATAATAATAATAACAACATATCATTTACTTATTATTACTTGAGTTGACATTAAAATTTGTTTTTGTTTAAATAAAATCTTTCTGTGAGAAAGAGATGTTATGTGAAATGTTGTTGATTGTATTTAAAAAAATAATTATTTCAATTAAATTACACGACATTTTTGTATTCTCTTTAACGGTTTTTATAAAATCATTATTATTATTATTACGTAATAATTTATAAAAAGTAATAATCAAGGTATACGTGTTAAACAAATCTTCTTCTTCTCCTTTTTTTTTCTTTATTACAAAAATATTATATAAAAATAAAAACGTTTTAAATATTTCAAATAATAATAATAATAATAATAATAATAATATTTTAAATAATAAGTTCGAAAAAAAATTTAAAACAAGTTTTTTTTTCCCTCTTTTTTTTCTTTTTTTTTTTCTTCGAGAAACATATTCTATAAATATTATGAATCATGTTTTTCACCTTCTTATTAACTTTTTATATTTCATCCTTTTTTTTAAATGTCAGACACATAAAATTAAAAAATAATTTGTTTTTTTTTTTTCTTTTTCCTTTTCTAAATCTCATGAATAAAGTTTGCTAAAAAAAAAAATTCTTTACTAAGAATTTCACCAAGTAAAAAAATTATTATTTTTTATTCTAAGAATTACATTCCATCATGTACATTATAGTCAAAAAAAATTACTTTCTATATGTTTCGATTCCCTCCCCTTTCCCCCCACGAAAAAGAGACAAATTTCAATATATATATATATTTTTTATAAATTATTATTTGTTTAAAAATAAAAAAAAAATGAACATAGAAATTTTAAACCGTTAACACATTATTTAATGGATTCATTTAATTCATATGGAATTATTATTATTATTACCTGTTAAATTTTAATAATTTATTTACGTTTCGTTAATTTATATTAATAAAATTATCAATTATTATTATTATTATTTGTTTTAAATATAATTACGTAACTATAATAAAATAAATATTAAATATAAATGAAACAAATTTGCGTCGTATTCAATTCACTACAATCTAAATAAAAACAAAAGAAACGCGCGAAATTGACAAATTTCCGTTTGGTTTTAGAAGGCGGTGAAAAAAATTTTATTTTTTGGATTTGAAAAATGAAATGAAAGTCAAGTTTTTTTTTTTTTTTTGTTTTTTTTACGTGATAGAACTTATTAAAAATTATTAAAACTTATAGAAAATCTATCAAGTAAGTAAGATTATTTAATATTGCTTTCTCCGGATCAAAGACTAACTTTTTAAAACAACCTTTTACTTTAAAATAATAAATCTTGATTATAAAAAAAAAAAAGTGAAAAATTTCAAGTTTGACCCTAGTTTATATTTTATATTATTAATTCATAACGTAAGTTTTCATAAAAAAAGAATTTCGTAAAAATACAAAAACGATAAAATCGATTTGATTGATTAATTGAATTCGATGATGAATCGATAAAATCAATCGATAAAAATGATAAAGTTAAATTTTGTTTTTTTTTGTTGTAGTAAGTCTAATAAGACCAAAGAGAGAAACAGGAGAAAAGAAAATAGTTTGTTATTATACAAACTGGTCGGTTTATAGGCCAGGTACGGCAAAATTTTCACCGCAAAATATAAATCCTTATTTGTGTACGCATTTAATATACGCCTTCGGTGGTCTGTCAAAAGAAAATGCATTGAAACCTTTCGATAAATATCAAGATATCGAACAAGGAGGTTATGCTAAATTTAACGGTTTAAAAACCTACAATAAAAATTTAAAGACTATGCTTGCCATCGGAGGATGGAACGAAGGTTCTGCAAGGTTTTCACCGCTTGTTGCCGATTCCGAAAGAAGGAGGGAACTAGTCAAAAATACAATAAAATTTTTAAGGCAAAATCATTTCGATGGTTTGGATTTAGATTGGGAATATCCGAGTTTTAGAGATGGTGGTAAACCGAGAGATAGAGATAATTATGCATCTTTGGTTCAGGTATGATTAAAATCCTTTTAAATAATACAAACAAACAAAAAATTAGAATTGCAATTATATAAAATTTTGTTATATTAATTTAAGGAATTCAGAGAAGAATTCCAAAGAGAATCGGATAAAACCGGAAGAACAAGACTACTGTTGACGATGGCTGTTCCTGCTGGTATCGAATACATAGACAAAGGTTACGACGTGAAAAAATTAAATAAATATTTAGATTGGATGAATATTTTGAGTTATGATTATCATTCGGCTTTCGAACCGTCCATTAATCATCATTCGCCATTGTTTTCTTTAGAAGAAGATGACGAATATAATTTTGATGCTCAATTGAGTATTGTAAGTGTGGTTTGTATATTAATTCAAAGGAAATATGTAAAAGGAAAATTATTCAAATGAAATTTTGTTAAAGGATTACACGGTTAAACATTACTTAAAACTTGGCGCGGATAGAAGTAAATTAGTGTTGGGTATACCTACCTATGGAAGATCTTATACTTTATTTAATCCTGATGCAACCGATATTGGATCCCCTGCTGACGGTCCTGGAGAACAAGGAGAAGCAACTCGTGAAAAAGGATATCTTGCTTATTACGAAGTAAATCTAAAAAAAGAAAAAATCTTTTTGATAAATTGAATTTTTATTTAAAAAAAAAAAATAATAATAATAATAATAAATTTTAGATTTGTGAAAGATTTACCACCGGCGGTTGGTCTTTAGAAAATCCTTACCCAGAAGCAATGGGTCCCTATACTTACAAGGACAATCAGTGGGTGGGTTTTGATGATGAAGATATAGCTCGAGCCAAGGCCAAATACGTTAATGATAATGATCTCGGTGGTATTATGTTTTGGTCAATTGATAATGATGATTTTAGAGGAAAATGCCACGGCAAACCTTATCCTCTCATTGAAGCTGCAAAAGAAGCACTTTTGGCGTAAGAATTTATTTCCATAATAATAATAATAAAACCCGTTGCGAAATTTTTTATTATGGTGGAAATCATTTCGTGTTAATTTTTGCAGAAGCGCTAATGAATTAGTACCGACAAAAAGTAAAAGTGCAAGTTCTAGTAAAGCAACGAAAAAACAAGAATCGAGCTCTAAATCAAAAAGTAGAAATACACGGTTGCGAATAAAAGCAACAACAACCACAACAACCGAAACACCTAAAGTCAAATCATCAGGTCGAACGACCACCACACCTCAACCTCCCACAACTCCTGATCCAGGAAGCGGTACGTGAAATTAAATTAACCTTCAAATTAACCAACAGATTTTAAATACTTAATTTTCACTTTTTTTTTTTTTTTTTTTGCTTTTAACAGATTTCGTATGCAAAGATGAAGGATTTTATCCACATCCAAGAGATTGTAAAAAGTATTTTTGGTGTTTGGATAGTGGTCCATCTAGTTTGGGAATAGTTGCTCATCAGTTCACTTGTCCATCGGGTTTGGTATTCAATAAAGTATCAGATTCTTGTGATTATGCAAGAAATGTTATTTGTAAAACAAAATCAGAGGTAAATTTAAAATTTCAAAACATTTTTTTGTATATTACAACGTTTATCTAGCAAAAAATTAAAAAATTTCAGAGTACAGAAACAACTACACCAACCACTACAACAACAACAACAACAACAGCTAGAACTACTACTGCTCGAAGTCGATTAGTTGTAACAGCTTCGCCACCTAGAACTACATCTACAACTACCACTGAGCTACCAGAGGAAGAAGAAGAGGAAGAAGAAGAAATCGAATATGATGAAGAAGATGAAGAAGATCCAGGAACTATAAAAGAACTCATAAGTAAATTATTAATTAATTATTTACTTTAGTAAAATAAGAAAACAGTCAAATTTAACTTGCATAATTTTAAATCAGGTTTGATTAAAAAACTCGGTGGCGTCGAACAATTGGAAAAACAATTAAATCTTCAAAATTCCGATACAAAAGAAAAAATTAAACCAAGTTTATACAGCAAAGTTTTGCAGGGAAGACCAGCAAATAGATTTAGAGGAGTAGTCAATCAAGAACAATCTACTCCGAGGTAATAAAAACATATTTTTTTTTTACAGAATCTGTTTAACAATCTTGAAATAATTCTAAATACGTAATTTGATGCAGGTATTTATCGATAGTAAGAAATCGTCCTGTTAGTCCTCAAAGTTCGAGTACCGAAGAAACAGTTACCTCTACAAGAAATGTAGAAAGGCCTAAATATGTCACGATTCAAAGAAATAGGTGAGAAAATTATTTATTTTTAATTCTAAATATAAATAAGTAAATTTTTATCGATTGTAAATATTTTAGATCTACGAAAAGGCCGATCGAAGAAGAAACTGAATCTGAATCTGAATCTGAAGAAGTGGAAGAAGAAGAGGAAGTCGAAGTACAGCCCGTTCAGCCTAGAAGAAAAGAAGAACCGACGACGCCTAAAAGAAAAGAAGAATCTTTGCGACCTTTAAGAAGACGTCCCATTCCGGATGCAACAACTGAAAAAGAATACGTTGTCCTTCGAAGAACGCGACCTCAAAAAGAAGAGGAAGACGTTTCGACAACATCCAAGTAAGTTTTACGTAAAAGTATTTGAGCTTAAGGTACGTTAATGAAAAAGCATTGTAAAAAATCCGAAATTAAAATTATTATTATTATTATTATTATTATTATTTTATACGATCAAAAATATTTATATTGAAAATTTATCTCATTATAGATATAAAAGTATCGTAAGAAATCGACCCACAACCGAAACTGCTGCTGCGGAAGAAGAATTTTCAGATGAAGAAGATGATAATAAAACCGTCGAAGATGAGGAAGAAGGAGATGAAGAAGACATTGAACGAATTCAAAATCGTAAAGAAAAAGAAGATAATGAACCCGTTCAGAAATTTAAAAAATATTCTTCGGTTAGGCGTGATAAAAATGTTGCATCCGATGAGGAAGAGACGAAGGTGAGTGGCCAAAAAGGCCCGGTTATTCAGGGTGAAACACAATCAACAAAAAAAGACTACTACACGTCACGTGGAAGGGATGATGTAAATAATGTAAATAAATATACAAGTCCTAAATATGTAACGATACGGCGAACGCGCCCGGTTACAACCGAATCTTTAGCGAACAATGTAAATATTGTAAATAGTACACCCGCGATTGACGAGGAAAATAACGTTAATTATGAAAATGAAAATAATAAAAGAATTATTGTTAACGGATTGCCACAAAAATCAACAACGGAATTATTTAGAAGAACTCGACCTTTAAAACCGTATACATTTGAGGGAACGACACCGGTTTCAACGGAGTCAACAAACGAAGGAAATGTTCATCGATTTACAGGAAGATTTAGATCGACGACTCAGAGTAATGACGTTTACGAAAACAGGTCTCAATACAATAAATATAAGACCATATATAGAAGCACTACGGCTTCCACAGTTTTCGAAGAAACGGATTCTTCTGATGTAAAAAATGATGATTATTTACCTTTTAAATCCAGAACGAGAGGTGTTACATCCACGAGCACTACAACTTCTTCTCCTGAGAGTGTATACAATCGATATCAAACCATTTATAGAACTTCTTCTGAAAAACCATCAACTGTTGATGACGATTTCGATACATCATCTGAAAATGAAGAAAGAAATGTTAAAGAAATAGATGATAATAAAAGTACTACTTCAGAGCCTGCTAATAATAGGTACAGAACAATTTACAGGAGTACGAGAAAACCTACAACATTGGAATCTAACGATAACTTTCCTTCGTCAAGAGAAAAATTTTTTGGTTCTACCGGCAGTACTACAACTTCATCGTCAGAATCAACTCCGATTAGATATAGAAGTACTCCCAACAGAAGTTCTACAACATTCTCTGCTAAAAATAATTTAAACAATTTTTCACAAAAAGATAACACTTTTGGCGAAGTCTTCGGAAGCAGAACTTCTCCGTCGGATTTTACATTTACTAGATATAAAACGTTATTTAGAAGTACAACAGAAAAAACGTCTTCGACGGATAACGGCGATGATAATAATAATAATAATTATATACCGCAGAGGAAAAGAATTTTTGGAACAATTACAAGTTCGACTTCGTCACCTGAACCTTTATACAATAAATACAAAACAATTCACAGAACCACATCAGAAAAATCTTTGCTTTCTCAAAACAATGAAAATAATTATTCTCAAAGACAAAAACCGTTAAGCACCGTAACAAGTACAACTTCGGCAACTTCTTCTTCTGACAATGTCCCAACGAGAAGATTTCAATTTGCACCACGTACCAAACCTACAATATTATCTCCTAAACCAGTGCAACATACAACAGAAAGTTTTACAATCACCGTTCCAGACTTACCAAACAAAGAGGTTCATTCTTTAACTGAAAATGCAGTTGACTCGCAGGATGGCAATGCACCTTTTCCTTTAGTCACATTAGAACCTACAACAAATGCACCTGTAATTTCCGATTCTAAAAATTTTGATGAACCTGAAAATGATGTTGGGTTAACCTCGACAACAAAAAACACATTTTCTTCACGCGTACCAACAACTTCTACTCAAACTACTATTGTTACGTCAATTACCGAATCATCATTTACCGAAAGAGGAATAATATTGATTCCGAAAAAATCTCGCCTTTCCAATGATAGCGATCTAGATTTCAGTAAAATCGTTACTTCATCGCTTGTACCCCAATCTGAAGTTACTAAACCTTTGAATAAATACCTAGGATATAAAACTATACTCAGACCGACGACGCCATCAACTGATTTTGCAAAAGAAGAAAAAAGCTTATTTAGGAGGTACAAGACAAAATCTACCACCACTACAACGGAAGAACCAGTCCAGTCTAATCCCAGATTCATTCCAAAGAAAACAAGAAATTTTAAGAAAATAATAAGCACCGAACCTCCTACAGCTTCTTCTACAAGTACGCAAAGAAGTAGATTTAGTCCTAGGAATAAACCCAGACAAGCGGAAACATATGAAACAGAGTCAAGTAGCACTTCAAACGGAAGATTTGGAAAAAGGAAAATACCTTATAAAAAATCAGACGTTGATGATTTAGACGTTGAACAAACGGAAAATTATTTTGGAGATAGATATGAAAATAATAATAATAATAATAGATATTTTTTGGCAGAGAAAGAAAAACGAAATTATAGAAATAATTTTTTGAACGCTGCAATAAAAAAAGAAAATCAAACACCTCAAATAAGTGGGGGGTTAAAAAACTTTTCCGAAAAAAATAAACCGATCAATGTTTTTCCAACACAATCAGCTACCGAAGAAGAAACTCCTGAATCAGGAATATCGAGTTTTAACATAAGAAATCAAATTTCTTCAGAAAGGAATCATCGTTTAACGGATGCATCAAACAATAATGAGCCTAATCAACATCCTTCAACTAATTTACAAACCAATATTTATGTACAAAATAACGATAATCCAAATATAAATAATTTATTCGTGACAAACACCCCAGAGAATTTAGTGACAGAATATCCGATACTAAAAGAAACAATCGTCGTTAAAGATGATGATGTTGCTACCACATGGTTCGTAAATAATAGGGAAACAGAAAAGACAACAAGTACAACAATTAATCTCACTCAATCACCACTTGAAAACAATGATAACATAAAACCTGATAAGAATCTTACCTCCTTGAGAAACTTAAGAATGACAACAACATCCGACGTCAATGAAAAAAACGATTTTGTTGAAGTTGACAGCATTCAAGGGGATTTAAATAATTTTAACGATTATAAAACAAAGATAGAAGATAAAATTGAAAGGAAAAGTACGTCTACTACCACCCCCACAAATTTAGGTGTAAATAATAATAATAATAATAATAATAACGATACAAACTTAAAAACATCAAATTTTAGAAATTTAAGAGCGAGATTAAAAAAAAGACCTCATTCTCCCGCTACAAAAAAAACAACAACTGAAAATATTTATAAAGAACCAACTGATTTTTCGAAAAATGCTACGAAATTACCAAGAATAAGAATTGTACAAAAAAGAATAAGAAAATTTGGAAATAATTTTACAACAGCAGAAGAACTTTCGTCGGTAATAATTAAAAATGTACCCGATAAAAATTTCACAAAAAATTTTAAAAATTCAGCAAGATTTAAATATTCGAAACCTCAATATAATATAAATGATGATGACGTAAGGAATAAGGAAAATAATTTTGAAAAAAATGAGAAGGAGGTCGAGGAGGAGGAGGATGATGATGATGATGAAAATGTACAAAATACAAACGAAGCAAAATTTGCTTCTTCTAATTTTAAAAAATTTAGAATAAGAGCAAACGCGACCGATTTTCATTCTAAATTTAATCAAAATAAAAACGTTTTAGAAGAGGACAACAACGATTCATTCAAGAGGTCGCGAAAAGTTGTTATTAGAAAAAATGAACCAACGGAAGGATCAGATAATCCTTCTGATATTTCAAGTTCTCAACTTGATTATAGTTATAGTTCTCCAACCAAAGAGCCTATCAATGGTAATCGGCCATTATTTAGAAATAGTAAATATAGAATAAGAAAATTAAATATAAAAAATTTAGATAGCGATTCATTAGATGTAAGACAAAATCAAAATAATTTAAAAACGTCAAGCTCGAGGGAAATAGTTTTTGGAACGGATAATCCACAAACTACACGAGGATTAGGATTAAAAAATAATATCACGATTGGTCTTTCATTGGATGAAGTAAAAGATCCTCCGAGAGATTATTTTTTAGATCCTTCGGTGGGAACTACCTACGGACTGAGGACCGATAGCACATACGGAGTCACAAAAAGTTTATCTAGTCCAGGTATAACAACGGAAAACTCAGTCAACAATTCTAAATTTCAATCGACAATTAAAGTACCGAATGATTCGTCGCAAAATTTAATATCATCGTCAGATTTGATTCCCGATTCTAAAACCAGCGCATCATCCGATTCGGGATCAAGATATTCGAATATAATACCCGGACCTTTTTCCCGGAAAATTCCCGGAAATCCAGGAAAAGAAACATTCGGGACTAATTTTTTTTACAATCCAAATCGAAAGCTGACAGAGGGATTCATAATAGATGACGATATAAACAATTATGAAAATTTCGAAATAGAAAAAAACGAAATTTCTAAAAACAAAGATGATTTCACGGATAACAATTCGAATTCGGAAATAATAAAAAGTGAAATTCGCGGAAATCGTTTTAACGGAACAAATACGGCGGCTGCTTATCCCCAAGATTCCATCACAAATAAAATTCCCTCAAATCCTAATCGCTTAAATTTTAGAGTAGTAAAAACCAGAATTCGTACGAAAGTGAACCTTACCCAACCGTTGGGACAAGTATCCATTGAAAACCCAACATTATCGAACGACACAGAAGAAGAAAACAATGAAAGTGGAAAGTCTGAACTGTTCAAAAAGAGAAAGAAGGTGATAATAAGAGGTCGACCTATCCATCCAGAGTCAAATGAGAGAGAGGAAGATATCAATAGAAAGACATCTGAGGTAGGAAGAAATTCTCAACCTCTTCCTCGACACTTGGCCTCGACTAATATTTTCATCTTTAAAAAACGGAAGACTTTTTTTTGGACTTTTTTTTTTTTTTTTTTTTTTTTTACTTACGTTTATCATCAACGTGTCAAATTTCTTTTTTTTTCTCTCTCTTCTGAGGGGCAGATGTCGGAAATAATTGGGCCGATATACTAACTGATACTAATTTTCCTTTCTTCTTTGACTGTCTTTTATATAATCAGTCAAACGGATTTTTACTTTTTTTCTCGACATGGCATGACATGTTTTGGAATCTGTTATGAAAAACTTCCAACAGTAGTAGTAAAGTCTGCAAATGAAATTACAAAACTTCCTTATACACACACTTACAACAAAACACAAAAAAAAAAAAAAACTGCCATATTAACATAATTTTTTTTTTTTTGCAATTTCCCCTATTTATTAACGGTTCACATCAAATTTTTATGCTCTGAAGAATTTTTTTTTCAACCATTAATTTATCACATGTTGTTAAATAAACTATAATTTTTTTTTATTAATGTATAAATTTTATAAATTAATAATCACAAACTCTTTCAACTTACATAAAAAATAATTTTAAAAAGTATTCAGAGCATAAAAATTTGATTTATATCATTTTGTATTGTTTATTAAAAAGGTTTTCCCCCCTACCCTCCCCCCTCCCCAATGGTTTTTTTATTGTTTGGGTAAAGAAAATGGTTTTTCTTTTACATTAAAGGTGCAGGTTTAAAAGTTATGGTGGATACTTTTTTTTTATTTGTAATTGGTCAGCTGGTTTAGGATGTCAACATTAATGAGTAAAATTTACTTATTGTACATAAATTTATCAAAAGGTTTAAATGTAAATAGAAAGGCTCTTTTTTTCAATTTTTAGGTATTTTCACGATAAACAAAAAAATTAAGGTTTTGTAGGTTTTCAAAACATTCAATGACAAAATATATACTTTTTCAGTAATGTTTCTTTTAAGAAAAACACCCTAATTCGTTTTTTTTTTTTTTTTGTTTAACCGAATTATTTTAAATAAATAAAAAATAAATTTTTAATGTTTATAGGTATACTCACCATCTAGTAGTACTCCAAAGCCAACTTCAAATCGAAGAGGTAATCAAGAACCTTCAACAGGAGCAAGATTTAAAGTCCGATCGACGACTCAAACACCTAATGGTGAAAAATCAGAAAGAAGACGTACTTTATTAGACAGAAGAAGATTAAAACAAAATTTAAAATCGACAACGACGTCGAAAACGGTTGAAATATTCACAGGTTTAAATTTTTTTTAAAATTATTTTTATTAAAATTTTCCTAAATTTAATAATAATGATGAATTAATTTACAGAGCCACCACCCACTACAATCAGGCCGGTTAATCTTTTAAGACGAAGAAACAGGCCGACGACTAGTACTACAGTATCAACAACAACGAGTAGCACGACTACAGAAATACCTTACCTCGTCGTACAAGACGACAGCAGCATTGAAGAATCAAAAACATTGAATGAAAGTCCCGGTATTCAAGATTTGGCAGATCCAGCTGTTGTTGCAATTCACACTTTGGCGACAGTACCTCCTGGTTTATTATCTTCTTCCGGAAGGCCCGTGACTTATTACAATGCACCTCCTGATACTTATACCGTTCACGTAACACCGGGAGATATCGAAAGCATAACACCCGGAAGAATTTCAACCATCGCTCCTGGAACTGTAAGACCAACATCTATATTAACATTGAAACCTTTTACCGTTCCGGTCATAACAAAACAACAAGCAAAACAAAATTCAGTTCCGATCAGGACACCATCACCTTTCAGAGGTAAATTTTGTCCATTTTGAATTTTCCAAAAGTTTAAAAAAAAAAAAAAAAAAATTATTCGTACTTTTTGTATAACAGCCACAGGAATTCCGATTGTCACCGAAGATCCATTTGCATCTAGAAATGATATTTTGGAACAATCAAGAAGATTAGAATCAGTTCCCAAAGGTAGACCGACAATAACCGCACTTACTCCATCAACTCCATCACCCAGGATAGAATCGAAAAAATCTGAAAGAATAAAACCATTTAGTAAAATATCTGCACCGGAAATAGTTCAAACCGTCAATTCACCTGATCCAGGATCGGATTACGAATACTACGAAGATGATGATCCATTAGCAAACGTGAGTAAAAAATCCTAAAAAAAAAAAAAAAAAATTTCAATAAAAATTCGATACGAATAAATATTAATATAAAAATAAATTACCAAAAATGTTTTATTTTCACAGCTTCCAGCAAGTGCATTAAAGGTTAAAGTTCACAGTAACGGTTACATCGAATGTTTAGATAGAGGAAATTTTCCACATCCTTTTTCGTGTAAAAAATTTATTTCTTGTGCTAAAATGGAAAACAATGAACTTTTAGGATGGGAATACACGTGTCCAAAACATTTAAGTTTTGATCCAGTTGGTGGAATATGTAACTGGTCAGCTGGTTTAGGATGTCAACATTAATGAGTAAAAAATTCTTTTTTTTTTTTTTAAATTCAAATTTGAAATTTGTTTAAAAAAAAAAAAGAATTTTTTAACGTGCCATTATCCTATTAAAGGATTTGACAATTTTTTTTTTTATGTCGAGGTTAATTTTTGATGTTTTGATATTATATCAAAAGACATTATCATCAATAATTATTTACATTAAAATTTAATGCCTCCTCCAATTTGAACTGAAAGTTTTTTTTTTTTTTTTTTTTCATTTGTTTAAATTAATTAAAAAAAAAAACAGACACCCAAATAAATATAATCGTCGTTAATAAGTGAATAATAATAATAATAATAATACTTTTTATATAATACAGTCAACGTTTTTTTTTAATAATAATAAATTATTATTTAATTTTTTTTTTTTTTTGTAAAAAAAAATTAATTTACTAGTGACTGTTTTTTTTTTTTTTTTTCTATCTTTGTGAAAAAGTGATTATAAATTCAATTATTCTTTTTTTTGTATTGTAAATAATAATAATAATAAAAAATATAATTGATTTAAATAAATTATCGATTACATAATTATTTAATAAAAAAAAAAAAAAAAACGAAAACAATATTTTTACAACAAAAAAATTTATTTTAAAGGAATTTATATCATTTCCCCGTTCAAATTGTTTTTTTTTTTTTTTTTTATAAACAAAAATAATGTTTAACGTTTCATTCTTCAAAGCAATGCAAAAAAAAAATTAAAAGCAATTTTAATAATTTTTTTATAAAGCAATTATTATTATTATTATTATTATTAATCACCTAAAGCCCATATTTCACCATTTATTATCATGCGTTAAAAAAAAATAAAAATAATAATAATTAATTAGGGTTTGTATATTAAAATAATAATAATAATAATAATAATAATAAAAATTATAATTGTACATACATAAATAAAAAATGAGAAAAATTATGTAAGTCATCATAATAGAGATAAAAAATAAATTAATACTATAAAAAATAAATTTATGTATAGATAACTGGAAAAAAATATTTTTCCTCGTTTTATTTTTTATTTTTATTTATTAATCCTGCGCCATAAAAAATTTATTTAAAAAAAATAAAAATACCCTAACGGAAGTAGAAACTCCACGTGTAATTCAAAAAGCGTTTAAATTAACCGGAAACGCACAAAAACGCAATTCAACCCAACCCAACCCAACAAAAAAAAAAAATCCCGACAACCTAAGCAATCGATTTCCCCCAACTCCCTCCCCTTTTT
Source organism: Pediculus humanus corporis (assembly GCF_000006295.1). NCBI lineage: Eukaryota > Metazoa > Arthropoda > Insecta > Psocodea > Pediculidae > Pediculus > Pediculus humanus. Next base: position 172,015 of record NW_002987137.1, read on the forward strand.
TAATTTCGTTCCTGCATTTCTACGCAACATTTAAAATTATTATTATTATAAAAAAAAAAAAAAAATGTTGGAACGTATAAGTAAAATTTCATTTATAAAAATCATTCCATTATTAACAATAATAATAATAATAATAATAATAATAATAAAATCTTTTTAACATTTTTTTTTTGGTTTTCTCGTCAGATAATATCATGTTTTTGTTATTATTATAAATATTATTATTTTTCTTTTTTTTAAAATAATTAAAAAAATATTTTAATATATATATATATATGTGTAAAAAAAAAAAAAAAAAAAAAAAAAAAAAAAAAAAAACTTTTTAGTATTTTTAGTTTTTATACATGGGGAGGCACATGGTTGGCTTTGAAATTAAAAAAATTAAAAAATTAAAAAATAAATAAATAAATTTCTTTCTTCATTCTTTGTCTTCATTCATCTTAAACAAGTGAAAATCCTTGATTCTGTTTGATGGCTTGACAGAGTTTATATTTTAACCTTTCTTTGGTTTTATAACGAGGTAGATCTAACAAATTGAAACAAGTGTGAGCGACTGGAAGGTATTTCTCGTCATTGGTTGGTTGTATGTAAATCTAAAGAACAATTTAAAAAGATTTGAGGTTGTTTTTTTTTTTTTTTTCAAAACCCCTTTTATCAAATCACGTGACTCACCGTGATGGCTTTCATTCCTTGCAATGGTATCCGATCGCTCCCCGTTAAAAATAACAAAAAATTTTTCTTCTCTTCCAAGGGTAACTCGTGAAAAACTTCCCAAAATAATTTTATCGTGTGATCTTTTTTCGTGTATCCATTTTTGTATTCTGCATTTCTTTCGAATTCTTCCCAATCGTAATTTTCGTTGCCCACGACCAGAGTCATCAGTTCTTGCGAATGAAACAAACCTAAAACTTTACCACCGCAAACTTTGTGGAAACCGTTGAAAAATGCCGTGAAATGCTGATGAACGGATTTATTTAATATGAAATCAACGTATAAATCCACAAATTCTTTTCTAGAAAAAAAAAAAAAAAAAAAAAAAAAAGCAATAAATAAATAAAACAAGTTTCCCCCTCCCCCTACCCATTCATTCATCTTACTTATTTTCTTGCGTGACGATTATTTTCGATCCATTTTCTTTCAACGGCATAGATTTTATTTCACCAAATATATCTCTCGTTATATCGAACGTAAGACAAAAAACATCCGGTAAATCTGGTTCGGTGTAATCTAAAAGATCTTGAAGACTCCTTGAAAAAATTCAAACCAATTTGGATGCTTAACAATAAATATTTATAAAAACGTAAGAGAGAAAAAAAAAATTTTTTTTTTTTTACTAACTTGGCAAGAGTCGGCGAAAGACCCTTTAAATCTTTAAGGGTTACTTTTTCGTGTAATAATTTTTTGTACAATGCTAATGGAAACGGCAAATCGATAATCGTTTGATTATAAATGGCCAAACCGCAAAGGAGACCTAAAATTTTTATTGATTTTTTTGTAATGTCATTTTATAAAAAAAATTTCATCGAATAATACAAATTTTTTTTTTCTATTTTCAGAGAGAAGATTAGTCAAACCATCATTTTGTGTCCGTTTTTAAAAATGTTTTCATCATGAAATTTCAAAAAGAGTAATTAAATAATAATAATAATAATTTTAATTTTACTCACCGATTAAAAAATACATTAATTCATCTTCGAACGAAACTTCACTGAACCAAATCGTTCTCGTTTCATCGTAATTTTTAAACATTCCATATTTTGGATCGAGAACTTCCCGAAGAACCAACATGAAAAATTCTTTACGGACTCCTCCGGCATCCTCGGCTTCTTCCCCGAGAAATTTGACCTGAATCACACGAACGCATATTACAAATTTAATACAAAATACCCAATCTACAAAAAAAATTCAAACCAACCCTCAACGGTTTCTTAAGATCCCTGGAATCGTAATTTGCCAATTGATCGATTGTATTCTGAACAATGTTTTCTCGCGTGACGTGAAGAGTTAAAAATTGTTCTCCCGACATTCCGATAAAAGGAGCAAATAATTGTGTTACCAATCGGGGAAGAGCTTGAGACATCGCTGTTTGCATCTAAAAAAAAAAACTAAATTATTAAAAAGAAAAATTTAATTGTTATGACGTTCGTTAAATTTTTTTTTTTACCTGTAAAACTTGATCTGTTTGCAACAAAGAAGTTTTCGCTTCGGCATCAAAAAGAAATGGATAATTACAGAAAAATAATTTTGTACCGGGTGCGCTATTATCCGCCAACCATTTTACGTAGTCTACACGAACATCAATCACATCTCTTAGTTCCGGAAGGTAAAATGTATCGTAAGGCACTTTTAAATTTTCTACACTATTATTTAATCCGTTTAAAAAAGCCAATACGTCAAGGGCTACAATTGTCGATTCGGCAAAATATTTATTCTGAAAATTTCAATCAATCATTTAATACAATATATATAAAATACATTAAAAGTTTTAAAACAAACAAAACGAAATATTGCACCTCCTGTTCCGGTTTTAAAGATCTCAAATGGTAAGAAACAACATCTTTATACAATCTGACTAGACGTTCAAAATAATCAGACGTCATAACGGACCACCACAAACCAATTATTTTCGAACAATCGGATTTTATTCCTAAAAGTTTTTTACCAAAGACGGCTTGCAATTTATCACAGTTTCTGGGATTTTCGAATTGGTGGTATAAAGGCAATATTAAATAACATCTAAGGCTTTCTATATCTACAGGATTGAGCGGTAACGAGGGTATCACATGTTCGGTTAAACCGTCCCATATCTGAAAGAAATAAAATCGTTGCTTTGAAAATAAATACTGTAGGGCATTTACGACAGCATAATTTACGTATTTAAAAAAAAAAAAAAAGATATATTTACTAAATCACATATGGATTGATTTTCTATTCTGGCAATTTCACTAAAGATATTTTCAGCTTTATTTAAGTCCACGCCATGATTTTTAACGGTGCAACAATAATGGTCGTCGTTCGATAATAAAAATGAGCCATTTATAGCTGCTTGACTTCGAAAAACTGTTTCCATATACAAAAATAAATCTTCATCGACAGGATCACCAGGTTTTGTTTTACGACATTGTGAAATTTTATCGGGCTTTATGGTCAGTATTTGAGTTTTTTCTTTGAATATTCGATTGTCTTCTGGATGTATGTTTGCTTTGTAAGGTACAACAGTTACAAAACTTTGATTTCCTCCACTAAATATATGCGTAACCAAAACATTTTCCGATGTTTTTTTCTTATCGGTTATAACTGGAACCCCAGAAGGAGACACCCAAGGTCCTAAAACAACTTGTGGCGTGGAGCAATTTGTTTTTACTCTCGTTCCCAATTGGCCGCCACCTCCTAAGCCGAATGAGTAAACCCTACCACGAGACGGAACCAATGCTAAAGTATGTCGCCTGAAAAATTTTTTTGGTTGAAGTAACATATATTATTTTGTAGAAAAAATTTCATTAAAAATTGTGGATATTAAAGAAAATGATGATTTACTTTCCGCAAGAAACTTGAGTAACAGTGCTACCCATCAATTCCATAATTTTACGAGGTAATATTTCATTACTGGTTGAACCGTGTCCCAATTGACCGTACATGCCAGCTCCACAAGTAAAAACACCCCCATCTGCAGAAAGAAAAGCAGAAAAATCTTCTCCGCATGCTATATATTTTACCCGTATTGATCTGAGAGTTTTTAATTGAGTTGGGTGCAGTTTATTTTCTTCATCGTTTAAACCTAACTGTCCATATGTATTTTTACCCCAACCATAAATGGCTCCTAACAAAATATAATGTAGTTTCCATTTCATAATAAGATAATCAACAATAAAAAATAACTTATTTCTTTAAATAAAAAAAATTGTACCTGATTTAGAAAGAGCAAAACTGTGATTACTTCCGCAAGCGATAAAAGCAATGGGTATTCCTAAAAGTGATTTAATAAGTGTTGGTTGCTTTTCATATTCTGAACGCATACCTAGACCTAATTGCCCATCATAATTTCCTCCCCAAGAATATAATTCCCCATCTGAAATTAAAAAAAATAATTTGATAATACATTTTTAAAATGTTTCTTTCTTTTAAAAATTATATATATATTTACTTACTGTTAGTCAGAGCTAAAGAATGATTTTTGCCACAAGAAATTTGCACAATGTGAAATGTAGCTAAACTTTTTATAATTTTTGGTAATGGTTGTGTTGTACCATTAAAACCTAACTGTCCATGGCTATCTGAACCCCAACCGAAAAGTTGACCCCATTCATTAAATGCTAAAGTGTGATTTCCACCACAGGAAATTTTAGTTATCCTATAAAAATCAAGCCCTTCTACTTTTTCTGTAATTATTAAAAATTATTGAAAAAATAAAAATGAATGAAAATGAGAAAAAATAAAATTAAAACGTTTAAAAAAATTTTCGAATAATTACTAACCTGGTTTTGTTCTTTGTTTTTTGTGACCCAACTGATCAAGATCATTATTTCCACAAGAAAAAACTTCCCCTGATTTAGTTAACATCACAGTATGGTTTTCTCCCATAGTCACTAATTATTAAAACAGAAACTACATTTTATATCCTATACACCAATTAAGTATTTCATACACATGTTGTAATAATTTATACCTTGGGATACATTAGATGCATATTTGAATGTATGCTCTATAGGTGCAAAAATTTGATCATGTTCTATTCCGCCCAAGCCCAGTTCGCCATGAACAGTACTACCCCAGCAGTACATTATATGACCATTGAAATGTAGTAATCTTTGCAAATCGGAATCTGAGTGATCCTAAACAAATAAACATTATTGAAATTAAATATAATTAAAAATTTTCTTTAAAAATAAAACAACAATCAAAACGACAAAAAATTTACAAAGCACAATGAAGAACATAAAATTACAATAAAATAGAAAATAAATGTAATTTTATTTAAATATAATTTGAAGAATTTAAATTTGTTTTCTCTATTATGAAATATTTATATTACCAATACATCTATTTTTAAAATAAGAGTTAAAAATAAAAAAATTATTAGTATTTTAGTATGACAGTTTTATTATAAGAACATTAGCATAAAATTAGTTAGTCACATTCCTAAATACAAACTTACACATTTATGAAATCTTGGAGAATATTTTCCAGAAGTAGCACTTTCTATATCCATATCTCTACACCCATTTCACAACAAACCAACCATTCTACTTAAAATAAAATTAGGTTACTGAAAAAGGTTTCATGCAAAGCATTGCAACACACCACAAAATAAATTTTGATCAACTTACCAAAAACTCTGTATAAGGAAATCAGCATGTGCCTCCCTAAGGATTAAAAAAGAAAAAATTAAAAAAAAAAGTAACAACAAAAAAAATTCAAAATAAATCATGATGTCATTATAGTATTTAGACTAAATTAAAAAATACCTAACGAAAAATTTTGCGCCAATATATTCCTTAAATAAAATTAAATATTTGCATCCCGCTAAAAATTTTACAAAAAAAAAAAAAAAATCCGTTAGGGGTAGGAGTGAATTGGGCTATTAATTTATGACGAATAATCTAAATATAATTTAAAAATAATAAAAATGAATTTATTTTAGAGTAATTAAAAATAACGAGTCGTAAAGTAATTTTCCAAAAATAAATTGTAATTAAAAAGAATAAGAAAAAATAATTAAAAATAATTAAATATTATCTTACCATCATAAATTCCAAAAAATATGTAACAGAAACCAAATAATATTTTCAATGTTGGTATAATTTTATTCCCATTTTAAAATAATTATTCAATAAGAAATAATATTTACAAGCTAACAAAAAAGATACTGAAAAATTTTTTACGAACGCATTAAAAAATTCTAAATGATAAAATGACTACTTAATGACTTGATTATTTTTAAAAAAAATTACGTTGAATTAAAAATTCATTAACTTTGGTAGTTAAAGTTGGCCATTCTGGTTTCAGAATTGAGGGAAAAAGCTGCACTATGGCTATTCAAAGGCTTTAAGGTTACTGGAACAGTAATTATGTCTCAAAAAACGTTATTGTGAGTAAATATTTGCTTAATTACAAAAACCTTTGAATAATTTCCCAAAATTATTCTTTGTTAGAAGTCAGTTTTTAATTTTCAATAGCTGGACTTTTTCTTAAACCATAAAATATAACGTCCCTTTTTATTCTTTTTTATTTAGGTCATTTTTTGCTCCAAAGGGGCAAAGTATTGGAAATAGAAGCACGAGTATGAGTGCTGCTAAAACCGAAGAAGAAAATTGGTAATAACTTCTCCATTGGTTTATCCTCAAATTTTTGAATTTAATTATATGTATATATATACATAAATTTTTACATTAGTTATGAGTTTAAAAAAAATTGTATCTAAAAATTTATTCCGATATATAATAAATAAAAATTTTAAAAATATGGGAGAAACTACAATTACTCCTAACCAAGAATATAAAATCGTCAGCAATACCAAATCATATGATATAATTTCAAAATTTTTCTTAATTAGTTCTGCAGATGAAAATTCCCCAATTAAAGCTACAGGTAGTAAAAAAAGACTTAGGATTTCAAGTTCTAGTAGTGATAAAGATTCTGAAACTGATGATTTAGAAACCACTGAAAAAAAATCTGTAGATTCTAGAATCAAGAAAACTAGTCAAAAAGTTGCCAAATTAACAACTTCTAGTAAGGTAAATCCACTACAATCATCAGATAATTCTATAACAGATAAAAAAGACAACTTAGACAAAAAAAATTGTACAAACATAGAAAAAAGTAATAATATTACTTCTGAAAGTAAAACAGAAAAAGTGGAAAAGACGAATAAAAAAGGTAAATGTTTATTATTATTATTTTTCTTTAAAAATGAAATTAATTTAAATTATTTAAATAATATTAAGAAAAATGTTTTATTTTTAAAATTTAGATTCTTCTCCAGTTAAAGAGAAAGTCAGCAAATGTAATGTATTAGTCGAAGATTATAATCCAACTTTACCCAAGTATCATCCTATCAAAAATGCTTGCTGGGAATATGGTGAAAAGTTAGTTTAATTTTTTTTTATGAAATATCAAATTTAAATGGTCTCTCTCTTTTTTTCTCTCTATATATAACTTTTGTTTTAAATAAAATTTTCAGAGTGCCTTATTATGCTTTGACTAAAACATTTGAAGAAATTGAAAAAGTATCTGCCAGATTAAAAATGATAGAAATATTATCAAATTTTTTAAGATCTGTAATTGTATTAACACCTGATGATTTATTACCATGCATATATCTCAGCTTGAATAAACTTGGGCCAGCTCATGAAGGTTTGGAATTAGGTTTGGCTGAGCAAACATTGATTCGGGTAATCTCACAAAGCACAGGAAGAACTGTAACACAAGTAATAAATAATTAAATTATTTAATTATTATTATTAAAAATAAAATTTTTTTTTCATTTATCAAATGAAAACTTTTATTATTATAGATTCGAAATGAAGTTCAGGAAGTTGGAGATTTGGGATTGGTAGCAGAAAAAAGTAGAACATCCCAAAAATTAATGTTTAAACCATCTCCCTTGAATGTAAATGGTGTTTTTAAAAAATTTACAGAGATAGCTAATCTAACTGGGAAAGATTCTGTAAATAAAAAAATATCTATGGTTAGTAACTTATTCACAGCTTGCAAAGGACCTGAAGCAAAATTTTTAATGAGATCTTTAAATGGAAAACTCAGAATTGGTTTAGCAGAGCAATCTGTTTTACAGGTAATAATAATAATAAAAAACTAAAATTATAAGAAAAATAATTATCATTTTTTTTTTTTACAAAATTTAAAATGATTATTTTTTTAGGCTGTTGCTTTAGCATGTGCTACAACTCCACCCGGACAAAAATATCCGCCGAAAAATTTAGATGTAAGTTCCACAATGTCTCCCGATACGTTTAAATCTCACGTTGATGAATTGGCGTTAATATTAAAAACGACGTATTGCGAATGCCCGAACTATGGAATGTTAGTACCTGTGTTATTAAAGGAAGGAATATCCGCTTTGCCAAAACATTGTAAAATCACTCCCGGCTTACCCATGAAACCAATGTTGGCTCAACCAACAAAAGGAGTTCAAGAGGTTTTGACAAGGTTTGAAGATATGGAGTTTACGTGCGAATGGAAATACGATGGTGAAAGAGCACAGGTTTGAATAAAAACGAATTAAAAAAAAAAAAAAAAAAAAAAAACTAAATATGATTTTTACAATAAAATAATCAATTTTTAGATTCATTACTTGGAAAATGGAAAAGTTAAAATTTTTAGTAGGAATCAAGAAGACAATACGTCAAAATATCCTGACATCATATCCAGAATACAACAAGTAAAAAAAGACAGCGTGACATCTTTTATATTAGACTGCGAAGCCGTGGCTTGGGACAAAGAAAACAATGCGATTTTACCATTTCAAGTATGGACGACAAAAGACGACAAAATACAATTTTATAACGATCGGAAATTTTTCCCCTCCCCCCCCGTTAAAAAAATATTTATTTTTCAGGTTTTGATTAAACGTAAGAGAAAAGACGTGGCAGAATCGGATATCAAAGTACCCGTTTGCGTTTACATGTTTGATCTTCTTTACCTAAATGGAAAACCGTTGGTGAAAGAAAAATTTATCGATCGACGTCGTTTGTTACAAGAAAATTTCAATGAAGTTTTGGGCGAATGGACGTTTGCCAAATCGATAGACACTACTAAAATGGAAGAAGTATGTAACGGGAAACCTTAACGACGAGCGATGTGAAAAATAGAAAAAATTAAATTTTTGTAATTTTTTCGTAACAGGTACAAGAATTTTTAGAAGAATCGATCAAAGGGAATTGCGAGGGTTTGATGGTGAAAACATTAAGAGAAGAAGCAACGTATGAAATTGCAAAAAGATCTAAAAATTGGTTGAAACTCAAAAAGGATTATCTCGAAGGAGTCGGCGATACTTTGGATTTGGTCGTTTTGGGTGGTTATCTGGGCAAAGGTAAAAGAACGGGTACATATGGCGGTTTTCTCATCGGTTGTTACGATAACGATAACGAAGAATATCAAAGTATTTGCAAGGTTGGTTGGTTTAGAGAACAAACATGTATACTTTTTCTGCAATTTTTCATAAAGTTAGTTTAATAATAATAATAATAAAAATAAATAAATAAAATTTTTTTTATTATTTTAGCTCGGCACCGGATTTTCCGACGAATCTTTAGCTCAACACACGGAATTTTTCAAACCTCACGTCATAACTCAGGCTCCATCGTATTATCAATACGATACGTCAATGGAACCTGATCATTGGTTCGAACCCATTCAAGTGTGGGAAACTAAATGCGCTGATTTTTCATTATCGCCCATTCATCGAGCTGCAGTCGGAGTTGTAAGACTGCCTTTACTTTATTTTTTTTCCTTCCCATTTTTATATTAAAAAACAAATTTTCATTATTATTATTATTATTATTATTATTATTATTCAGGTAGATCCCGTGAAAGGTATTTCGCTGAGATTTCCCAGATTTCTCAGAATAAGAGATGATAAAAAACCGGAAGATGCAACGACGGCTCAGCAAATAATCGATTTGTATCACAATCAAGAACAAGTTAAATGTCAAAATTCAGTGAAATTTCAAGAAGAAGATTTTTATTAAAAAAAAAAAAAAAATAGAAAGAAACCTTATTTTATTATTATCATTATTATTTTTTTTTTGCGTTCAATAGTATCCGCCGCGTTTTATACCGCGTTAGTGCCAGTCATTTTAAAAAAAAAATTGTGCGTAATGCTCAGTGCGTAAGAAAATTTTTTTTTAGTAACAAATGAATCGATTTTTATTTTTTATTTTTAATTATATATAATAAAAACTTAAATTTTAAGCATTTTTAATTTTTTTAAATATATTTTTTTTTTTTTGGAAAAAACATTTTGTTTGTTTTCCTTTCCTTTTTAATATCGACAAAATTAATCTCATCATCATTATCATTTGGATTTTTTTTTTTATATAAAAAAAAGTAAAAAGTCCTCTTTAACGGCAGCATTATTATTATTATTATTATTATTACTATTATTATCGTTATTTTATTACGTTAAAAAAAAAAAAAAAAATATCTTAATCATAAAATGCGTATAAAATTTCTTTTATTTTATTTTTTATTTTTTTTTAAGGCATTTTATTAACGAATTTGGTAACGCGTAAATTAATATCATTATTTATACATTTATAAATACGTAATGATAATAATAATAATAATAATAATAGTAGTAAGCACTATGATGACTGACTTGATACTTTTAATACTTTTTTTAAATTTACTAGATAATTTTTTTCTTACAATTGGCTAATTTTTAATTTTTTTGTTTTTCCCCCGCGTTGGAAAATTTTTTTAATTTTTTTTTTTTGTTAATATCCGTTGTACTGTGACGAATCGTATTCAGGATCGTTCTTTTTCCGACGACCGAACCTACTTTGACTTGATTTTGATTTGTTCTCTGATTTATTAGAATATTGCCTGTATACAACAGTAATGATAATAATTTTTTGTTTAAATGCCCGTGACGTTTCGTTATTATTATTATTATTATTATTATTACTACTTTCCCACCGAATTATATTATTATTATTATTATTAATAGGGAAAAATGCAGAAAAAGTTTTATGATAAAACGATAAAATTCGAGGAGGAAATTAAAAAATTAAATTTTTTTAAATTTAAAACTTTTTCACACGTACTTAGCTTATGTAAAAAAGAAAAAAAAGAAAAAAAAGAAAAGAAAAAAAAAAAACTTACGAAAAAAATGGAATAATCATCGAGAGACTTTTCGAATCAGCTAAATCCGATCTGGATTTCGAAACAACATCAATCATCTGACGTAGATAATGTTGCAATCGTATCCTTCTTTCTTCAACAAACTTTGCATCCTGAAAATAATAAATTTTTTAAAATGTCTGGAAAATTTATCAGACGTTAATGACAAAAAAAAAAAAATAACGTCAAGGAAAATTATACGGTACCTTATTACCGACGGTTTTCTTCGGTGGAAAATCCAAAGTTCCCACCATTGGATATTCTTTTCTGAGATCTTTATGTAATTTGTAAAATTCTTTATATCGTCTATAAATATTCCATTCGTTATCTCTTATTCTTACGCAAACCTGTACCCCCCCAAAAAAAAAAAAAAAAAAAAAGACATAATAATAGTAATAAATAAACATTAGAGAAAGACAAAAGGAAGCAGAAAGCAGGAAATCACACCTGATAAACGTGATGAATATCTGATGATCCTCCGGTAAGGAAAACAGATGGAATGCAAATATTAATTAATATTTCAGGAAATGAAATGATTCCTTCTTCCCAAAGTAAAGTACTTGGAATGGGTCCTCTTAAATCCGTTAATTCTCTTTCCAATCGTTTTATAACATTTTCCTTCGCTTGTATGATTCTTTGCAACTTATCATTGAATTCTATTAATTCGCCATGCATTTCAGCAACTTGAACAAGTTTTTGTTCGTATTGCATAGCTTCTGCTCTATCTAAGAGTGCATCTTTTCCTGCTTCTAAACATGCCAGAGCTTCATGAGCAGCAGTTCCATCTTTATTTAACATCTGTACAGCTTCGACATATTTTCTCAATTGATGTTTGAGAACTTCATTTTCTCTAAGAATAAGAAAAAAAAAAAATTTTTTTTTAATTTTTATTTAATATTATTTAAAATCTAAATGGTTTGATTAAAAAAAAAAAAAATTTTAACCTAGTTAAAGTTTGAAGTCTACTTTGCAATTTAGAATTTTCTTCTTTTTTCTGTTGAGCCAATGACACTAATTTAGTTTTTAACCTTGAATTAATATCTTTAACTTCTTCCAATGAATTTAAAACTGTTTCTATATCTTCTGCTTTAAAAGGTTCTTTAAAATTAATATTTAAAAAATTATTATCCTCTTTTTCATCATCACTGTCAACAACATCTTCAGAAATTTGATCTTCGCTGATCAAAATTAATTCACCGACATTATCGTTTAAAGGAATCAATGTTCGCATAACCTCTACTGGTTTTTCTTCAACTATCGATTCTATTTTACTGATCGAATCAAAATCTTGAAATGAAGAGTCATTTGAACTGTGTGAAGTTTGATCTGGTTTTTTTACTGGATAAAAATAATCAAATGATTTTTGCTCAGATGATGAGCAAAGATAACTGGCAGACTGAGCTGAAGATGATAAACACGTTGGAGGAGCACTGTAACTATCGAGCAAATTTTCATCTTCAACATCGTTTTCAAATGATATAACCTGTCCTGTTGTTTTTCTCCTTCTATGATTTGTTTGAGCTTCTGTAATGATAAATAAAATGACTAATTTATTGACAAACTAATTAATTTTTTTTTCTTTTTTCTTTTGAAACTTTAAATATTTACATATAAAAAATTAAAATTTTATTTTAAATTAGTCAAAAAAAAAAAATTTAGTGATAATTATGTAAAGTAAAACTAAAAAAAAACTCACCTTTAACAGGAATTACTAAAATCGGTTCAGATTTTGATAAATGGCAATCATCAACATTTTCAATGCTTCCATTTAATTTTTTTTCATTGATGCCAATGGCAAAAAATACTGAACTTAATCCAGCTGCAATGTTTGGCAGTGTTGAATTTAATTCTTGATCAAGCAATAATGACCACTCATGATAATATACTAATGCATCATCTGGTTTTGATAACAGACTTTGCATATACCTATTTAAAGACCTTTCATTTAAAGAAGAACGAAGCCAAGCTCGACCTTTACCAACATCTGTCCATACTTCTTTTAAAGACGAAAATCTTTCTAATTCATGTTTATTTAAATGTTGTTTAACATAGTGCCAAAAGCACGGAACTTCTTTAGAGTATCGAAAAGTATTGGCTACGAGACCAGTCACCTGTTCAAAGGTTGATGAATTTTTCGGTTGTGGCCTACTTCTAAGACCATGATTAAGCACAGCTTCTAGAGACCTACATAAATTAAAAACCAATTGGTCGCTTTCGGTAGCGAGCTCTGATCTTCCACCAAATCGAGTTTGACACTGTTTCACTGATCCTAATAAATTATTTAGTAATTGATGTCTCTCCTTTTCGTGAATAGCACTGGGCTTGCTCGAAGCGACATCCGCCATAATGTATTCAAAACAATCCCAATTGTACTTTTCATTAATTTGAACATCACGCACTTTACGTGCTATCCTCGTACATAACTGAACACTAATCCATATTTACGCGTTATTATTTATAAATTACGCCTACTTGCCAGATGTAGAGCAGGGAAATTTTTTTGTCTTAAGGTTGGTATTTCTGATTTCTTCTGCCATTTGTTTTCATGTCTTATCATTCAGTTTGTGTATTTACTTTCCATTTTTCAAATCGTTAACACTGTAATTATAAAGAATTCATTTTTTATTTCAAACTTTTATTAAAATGTTACGATTATGTAGTATTTTCCTTCTACGTAAAAAGGATTATTATGAATTTAATTTACGAAATCATTTAAATCATACTTATTTATTTATAAAATGGTATTATAATACATGTTTTATGTTTTTTTTTTTTACAATATTTTTTTTTTTTTTTTAATCAAATTTTCACCGGCACCATTTTTTTTTGCCCAAAAATTATAATTTAGTATAGTTAATAATAAAATAATTTTACTATTAATTATAGAAATTTTGTGTGTTTGGCACTAATTTCGTTCATTTCCTAAAACGATAAAAAACATTTAAAGACATGCAGCATACATTGATAGGAAATTTATTTCATAGTTTTTTTGTAACACTTAATTTTTAAAAATAAATTAATTAAATATTAATTACTTAATAAATAAAATATTTTCAATAATTTTTTTTTTTTATTAACTTGGGATATTTTTTTTTTTTTTTTTTTGTTGAAAACTAAAAGTTTTAAATTGAAAATTGAGTTTTTACTTTAAAAAAAAAAAAACAAAAAAATTAAATAATTAATATTTATACATACTTTTCAGTCTGATATTTAAAATATTTAGTCAGTTCTTTGTATTATTCATATTTACAATTATTATATTAACCCTTTTTTTTTCTTTTAACTAACCTTGATTTTCCCAATTAGCATAAATTTACAAATTATAAATATTTTTTTTAAAAATAAAAATTAAAAATTATTATGTATACTTATAATTTTTAAAAAAATAATGAAAACCTGATAATTATTTTTTTTTTTTTAAACAAATGTTATTAAAAAAAAAAAAAAAAATTAAAAATATATTTCTAATTTTTGTATTAAATAATTAAAATATAATTTATTAAAATTTTTTTTTTTTAAATAAAAAACTATTACGTAAAATTTCCACCTGGCTCACTTCTAGACGAATTATGGTATACTGATTGATATTGTACATGCCCAGTATGATTCCCTTGAGGAGCATAATTGGCAGGTACAGCAAAACTAGAAAGGCTATGAGCATTTATAGAATTTTTTAAAGGTTTTTCATTATTACTTAAAATGGCTCGGTTTGGATTGTACACTTTCCATTGATTTGGGTTACCAGTCACTCTAGAGTAGGCAGGTGGTGGAGGAGTTTGTTGGCAATTAATAACATCAGGCTGAGGTGTATTCGATAATCTTTGTAATGCCAAACTTGTTTCCGACGTTCTTGTACTGTTTTTTGTTTCTGATGAATTTGTTGATTGCTAAATAATGTGTATATGTTAAACATTTTTATGAATTCAAATTTAGTGTACTCGAATTAAACCAAAAAAAAAAAAAAAAACCAACCTTTTGTCTATTTAATTGAGCATTTTTATTTATTCTTCTTAAAGTACCATTGCTTAAATTAAAAGGCATAGGTGATGGAGGATTTGGAGGTACAGGGGGTCTACCATTATTGATACTCTTCCCCTGTGATGGCATTTGAAAAATATTATGAAAATAAGAATCAGAATATATATTTTCTGATACGTTATGATTGGGAGGAGTACATGCTGATTCTTGCATCATTTCAATGGGGTTGGGAGTTATGTGCATCCATCCATGCTAAAATATTTTCAAAAAAAAAAGTTAAATTTATTAAAACATTAATTAAAAAATTAAATAATTTTTAACATTTACCATTCTACTGTTAATGTGATTCCTGCTTCCCGTCACCAAAGTAGTTGTGGCATAAGGAGCGGGAGAAGTCGATCCTTCTTCACTGCTGCAACCCACACTACTCGATCTTTCATCTGAACCTTCTCGGCAACCTTCAAATTAATTTTTTTTTTTAAATTGAAAAAAACACAAAGGAAATTTTAGGAAGGAAATATTACCTTGAAAGGTAGTGAGAGTATGAGAAGTATCCACTTCAGCATAATCAGGTATGGCTTCTTGTTTTTCACATACGCTATCAGTTTCAGCATATTCGGGAAGAATCTTATTCGTTAAAACTTGTAACAATCTAGCTTCTGATTCTTTATCTGTATTGCTTTGTTTCCATGTAGTTCTACTTTCTATCCATAATGTTGATTCATTGTTAGAATGATTAATTGAGTTTCCTATTGAATGTGGAAGACCTGTACCTGCTTTAAGGCTCAAAGGAGTCGCTAAAACCGCTCCGTTTGATCGCGACTCTATTATCATAATTTAAAAAATTCGTTAAAAAAAAGTCTAAAATTTTTAGTTTTTACTTAGGGTAATGAAAACTGAATAAAACCTACCGTGCAAACCAGGCAAAGTTGATTTTTTTAATTGAAGTTGCCTTCTTCTTACCAATAACATGGCGGCAAAAAGTAAAACCATAACTGCAACCATTGAACCTAATAAAGCAATGAACCACGTTTCCGTTAGGAAATCATTTCCTGAATACGTTTCTTGATTTAATGTTTCCCCTTCGTGCAAATTAATCGATTGCCTATAGTTTTCATTTTAAAAGTATTAGTAATTTTGTTTTAAATTTAAAATTAGGTATTCAACATTTGTAAAAAAAAAAAAAAAAAACCTCAAATGATGATCTAATAATAATAATCTGGATGCGGGATCCAAGCGAAGACTAGCTGGAGAACTAAAAGGTCCCACTCCAGGTTTTGTACAAGCTGCTGCTCGAACATTATAGGTAATTCCAGCAGTTAAATTAGTCAACAGCAAAGAAGGTGAAGTTGTTGTCACGGATAAATTATTAAGACCGTTTCCTTCTACGACAACCTATTTAAAAAAATCAAACGTCAAATTAAAAAATTAAATGATAAAAATACGTATATAATAAAGATAAAGAGGTAGATGAAATATTTATCTACCAAATAACTCCTGATTATTCCATTTTGAGTATGAGTTGGAGGAGGTTTCCATCTTAGATGAACTGCTGTTGAATTTAATAAAATTGCTTCCATGTGAATCGGAGGTTCCGACGGTACTGAAAACATTTAATAATTATTTTAGAATTTTTTTCTTTAATATTTAAAATGAGAAAGGTGTCAGTATATATTTTACCATCTTCCAATGTTTTTGTTGTTTTCGAATTAGAGGGTTTGCCATCGACCGTTTTATAAAAAGGAACAAGAAAAAATTCATATCTTGTATATTTGGCTAAACCCGTGACTTGGAACCCCAAAGCACCTCCAGCTTGTGATACTGTTAACATGCTGTAAGAATCTGCTCCGCGATTACCTCCGTCTAACGCTCTTGAATAAATATAAAATCCTTCGACAAATTCCGAATTGAGAATCTAAAATTCACATTTTTTTAAAATTTAAATTTTCTTTTATTTAATAATTAATAATAAATGTAATTCTTTTCAACTAATACCAACCTCCCAAACTAATTTTATAGATGTCGAACTAACGGCTACAGCTTCCACTAAATCGACAACGTGACTTGAAAAAAGAGTCGATTTTGCTTCTTTCAACAACCTTTCATCCTCATTTTCATCTTCGTCTTCTAATGATTTTTTATTACCGACTTCAATGGCTACGGGTTCTGATACAGCACTCGGATGTGAAAATCCTGAAGTTTAAAATAAAAAAAAAATTTTAGTTAATAATAAAAACAAAAGAAAAGATGATTTTAATTAGTAAAACCAACCATGTGAATTTTCAGCTCGAATTAAAAATCTATAAGTTAATCCCGGTTGCAAATGTTGTTGAATATAGGTGGGTCCAGAAACTCTTCTTGCTGAAATAATCCATCCTCCGGAATTGACAGATGAATTTCTTGTTGATGTTTCTCTACTGAATAATTCAATCTAATAAATAAACAAAAAGATATTATTATTATTATTATTCGATTTTCATATTTAAATGAAAAAATTTATGGGAAATTATGAACCTGATATCCAAGAAGGGACGATGCTCCTATTTTAGGACTTCTTGTCCAAGTTATTGCTGCGGAATCTTGTGTTTTATTAACAATTTGTGGTCTGCTAGGAGCACCGGGAAAAGTAGAAGCATCCGGTGCTCTAAAAAAATTAATGTTTGGATTCATCGGTGATTCTACTCTTAATTGTGCGGCCCACGTTGATTTTCCACTAACCGACGATGCAACGCACGTGTAATATCCGGCATCGGATCTTTCAAGTTCTAAAACGTGAAAAAAAAGTAAGAAAATAATTAATTATTTAAATTAATTAAACAATAATAATGGTAATTGAGAATATTTAAATTTTTTGAATAATAACAATAATATTTATTTTTGAATAATTATAATGATAATGAGAATCATTCAATTTGTAAAAACAATAGAAAGTAAAGATAAAATAATAATAATAATTCTTTGTGCGAGATTCTTTCATTCATTATTATTTAAAAATTTTTCATTTTTTTTTTTTTACCTTGAATCACGAGATTTCCAGATTCCGATATATTTATTTTATCTCTACCGGAAACCAAAGGCACTCCATTTCTATACCATGATATTATCGGAGAAGGATTACCGATCGCTCTGCATGGAAAAATTCCAATCGTTTTTATCGGTAATGTTTGATTCATTGGTCCTTGGATAATGACCGGCGGTGGATGATCTTCCGGTGACATGACAATTAATTTTGCTTTCCACGAAGCCGAACCAGCCGGATTAACCGCCGAACATATCACAACAATTCCAGAATCGTTTTGAGTAGCAGACTAAAATTAATTAATGTCATTCATTGATGATGATGATAAAATTATTGTTTTAAAAAGTTTTTCTTTACGATAAAATTAATAATAAACTCACGTGTAAAGTTAAAAGAATTCTTCCCTCCGGCGTGTTTGAAGCTTTAAACCTATCAACTTTTGCTCCTGGAAAATATAATGATCGATTTCCTTCGACGGACCAAAAAAGTGATGGTCTTGGGTTTCCATCGGCTCCGCATTCAAATTGAGCATCGGTTTCTAAATCGACGATTTGATCTTGAGGTTTGTGTTTCAATTTTGGAGGAGCTATATATATATATATATATATATAAATGAAAATTTAAACCGAAAAACCATTTTGGTTAAGATATTATTAATTGTTTCTAAAACGAGATTCCTATCTTATATTTCAAAAGTTAAATTGATTTTTGTTTTGTATCAAGTTTCTCACTTGCACGAAATTTGAAAGCGTAGAAAATTTTATTTTATTTTTTTTGGGGATGGGAGTTTTTTTTTTTTTTACGTATGCTAAACATTGTTTTTAATAATAAATTTAAATGGAAAATAACAATCAATAATTTAAGAGTTTTAATTATCGGAAAATATATTTCCTTATTATTATTTGAATGGAAGGGGAAAAATTACTTACAATATACGACGAGAGTTGCAGATGCTGATATCATTCCGACATCGTTATCAGCTTCGCACGTGTATTCTCCTTCGTCTTCTGGTGTGACATTATCAAGTCTTAAACTTCTATCGTCCGTTATGTGAACTTTACCCAAAGGCATGTTACCCGCTCCGGCTGTTCTCCTCCAAAGAACATCCGGTAAAGGATCTCCTCCAACTTTACATTGAAAATCAACGCTGTTTCCGGCTAAAACAACCGCGTCCACGGGTCCTTTGATGATAAATGGCTTCACTGAAATGTAATAATTTTGTTTTTTAATTCGGGATACGTCACAAGATGTCTGAAAAATCAAAAAAAAAAAAAAGTTCAAATTGATTTTATTACCGTGAATTTTTAACAAAGCCGTCGCTGATTCTCTTGTTCCGACTACATTTTTAGCAAGGCATTGATATTTTCCATCGTCGCTTTGTCGGACATCTTGAATTGCCAGATTACCACCGTCGACAATTCTAAACCTTTTATTTTTATCTAAATCAATAACGTGTCCATTTTTTTTCCAAAAAACTACAGGTTCCGGATGTCCCTTCGGTGGACCGCATTCTAACAAAGCAGTTTCGCCCAATGCGACTCTCGTGTTGTGTGGAAAAGCTCTAAAATCTTCACGAAGAACTGAAATCATTTTAAAAATAAAATTATTATTATTATTATTATCCAATGGAAATCGGAGTGAAAAAAAATTGTAACAAAAAAAAAAAAAAAAATTCTTCGGATAATCTCCTCCCTCTGCCTCGAACCTTTTTATATATTTTATTCGTCTGGTCTTCTCTTCGTGATTTTTATTACTTTTTATATCCAAATAAAACTTTTTGCCTCGGGGGGGGGGACGGGGGGAAAAAGAAAAAAAAAATTTTTTTTTTTTCTTATCGGACCTAATGGAATGGAAAAAAAAATTGTGGCTTAAAAAAAAAACCGTCGGTTTAATTTCTTTTTGGACTTGGATTCGTTAAAATTTTTCCAAATAATAATAATAATAATAATAGCGAAAAGGTTTTGTGAATGTTTGCAATAACCCTTGTTAATGACGTATAATGAATGTAACGAAGTTAATAATAAAAAATATATTAGGTGACGTCGCACGCAAATAATAATAATTATCCTTGTGGCCTATTGTCCATGTTTATGACGTCATCGTTTGAAAAAAAAATTTTTTTTTTTATTTAAAAACTGCTGTCACATTAAAATTTCTAATTTACGTTGTTTTGGTAAAGAGTCGACCTCAATTACGTAAGATATCCATAACGAAACAACAACTACTTTCGGTTTTTCGAGTTTAAAAAAATTCATATATAGATATAAGAAAGTAAAAGGGAACGAAAATAAAAAAAAAATTGTCATAAAAAATCAATAAATGACACATTAAATAAATAAAAATAAAACCTCGGATGAAAAAGAAAATGGCGCCAAAACAAAAAAAAAAAAACATTATGGGAAACTTTCAGGTGTGATTTTTATTATTAAAAATTTTATGTTTTAATAATAAAAAAATTTTTTATTAATGTTGTTGTTGTTGTTGTAATTGTACAAATTAATTATAATTTAACGAGTGTTTTGAAAATGATTTTAAAAAAAGGTGGTGGGGGAGGGGAGCATTAAGGTAAGGGGGTCATATTTAGGTCAAAAGTAAACAACACCAAAAAAGAAAGTATGTCATTATGTTTATAAAACAAAAACAGTAGCGTATAAAGGTTTTTTCCGTTTTTAAAATTAATGACAAAACAAAAATTGGATTTTTTTAAAACAAGTTGAGGTTTTAAAAGCTCTTCAGTTTTTTTTTACTTGTCGAAAATCACTACCACCACCACCACCACCGCCATCACCATCACCATCACCTCCATTTTTCTAAATACATTTTCTTTTCAAGCACGTCACTCCTTATAATAATCCCGTTACATATAAAAAAAAAAAAACTTGTAACCATAATCTTTTCCATTTTATTTAAAAAAAAAAATCCTCCTGTTTTTTTTTTTATGCTTTCCTTTCAATGATTGACATCATTTATCATTATAAAAGACTTAAGAACCACATTTTTTTTTTTTTTTTTAATGCAACAACCTCATTTCCAAAACCTTTTTTTTTTTTTTGGTTAACAAAAAAAAGGAAAAGAAAAAAGGAAAAAAAAACGTTAAATATATTCATTGACATAAAGTCATCACGGATAAATGTAATTTTTTTTTGTTTAAGTATACATAACTTACATAAATGACTCTTTTTTTTTTTTTATTCCCTTTTGTATAGCAGTAGTAGTAGTAAACCATTTAGTTTTCATCCCCTAATTGGGCGTGGGCCATTTTTTAAACGCAAAATATATAAAAAATAAATAAAAGAAAATTTTTTTTTTTTTATTTAAATTTTTTTTTTTTCTTTCTCGACAAACATCAGAGAAAGAGAAAAAAAGATAAAAAGTGACGTCACATGTACCTTAAAGGTTTAATTAACTTTAATAAAACAACCTTTTAATTAGAAAAATATCAATTAATTTTTTTAAAACTTAAACCTTTTATTTAAACATTTTAAAAGGGATAATTAAAAAATCAATACGTTAATATATAAAAAAAAACCTTTTTTAACTCATTAACCAAAAAAAAAAAGAGAGAGAGAGAGAAAAAGTTTTTTTTTATGAAAAAATTCGTATATAGGATATCGATGATTATTCAGGGAGGAGGGAAAGGAGGAAGGGAGGAGGAAGGAAGAGGAGGGTATCGTTTAAATACACCTCCCTTCGATTTTCCCACCTCTCTCTCGGAAAAAACGATAAAATTCGAAGGAAATGAAAAATTTTCTACCTGTAGACTTTTTTTAAATTTGTGGTGGTGGTGGTGTCACCTGATTTCTCCCTTTTGTCTCCGTTTCAACCCCTAAACTTTCATTTTTTTTACTTTTTTTCTATATATATAAAAAAAGTGAAAAGTTAATTTGATTTAAAAGTGACAGGAAGAAAAGAAAAAAAAAAGAAAAAGAAAAGAAAAGAAAAGATGTGTGGGTAATGAAATTGGTTTTTCCTATTTTTACCGACTCACGACAAAAAAAAATAAAATAAAAAATGGCGGATGGTTTAAATAAAAAAAAAAAAATTGCAACAAAATATTTTGATTTACAACAACAAAGAATTCGTTTTTTTTCAAATCGCATTTAATGGTTATTAAAATCGATTACGGAGAGAGAGAGAGAGAGAGACGGGGGGAGAAAGGGGAGGGGAGAAGGGAAATATTCGACAGGAAAAAATAATCCTCAAGTTTTATTTATAAGAGAATTGTCTGGGTGTGTCGCGAGTATATATTTTTTTTTTTTATATATATAAAATTGCCGACAAAGTTTTCAAGTATTTAAAAACACGACGACGAAAACGTGACACGTTATAATTTATTTAAGATAAATGAATGCCAAAATATTTTTCCTTCCTTTTCCTCCTTCCCCCTCCCATTCCTCCTCCTACTCCTCCTATTCCTTCCCTCTCCAACTCCCTTTTACACCACGTTCTTACAAAATTTTATTTATCGAATCCAATTCTCCATTTCCCGCTTTCCCATTTTCTGTATAATGATAGTAAAAAAAAAAAAGAAA
This sequence comes from Pediculus humanus corporis, assembly GCF_000006295.1. Taxonomy (NCBI): domain Eukaryota; kingdom Metazoa; phylum Arthropoda; class Insecta; order Psocodea; family Pediculidae; genus Pediculus; species Pediculus humanus. Next base: position 194,404 of record NW_002987137.1, read on the forward strand.
AAAAATTTTCCAACGTGTTTTCCGTCATTTTTTTCTTTTTTTAAACTAGTCGTATTTAATGTTTAACTTACGAGTGACGTATGATCAAGTAAATTTTATCCAACACTGACAAATATCAAGACACAATTTTTTTAATGAAAAATAATTTATCGTTTGTATCTAAACAACGGAAAATACACGACGCGAATAAATGCGATGATGATAATAATAATAATAATAAATTTACAACGCGAGATAAAACCTGAATAATTTAACTATAAATTGATAATAATAATAATAACATATATGGATAAATCATCATTAACGCTTGCGTATAAATACACGTATATCGATGACGACGATGATAATAAATGTGAAGTTTTCGAATTATTATTATTATTATTATTTTTTTTTTTTCTTTTCTCTCATCGATCGTAATCGATACGTTTAAAATGTTATTATTATTAAGTAATTAAAAAATTTTAAAATATAATAATAATATATTTAGAGGGGAGATTGTTGTTTAATATAAATTATTATTATTTTAAAATGAAATTCGAAACTTTGATTAATTATTATTATTATTACGTTCATTTGAAAATTAATAAATATTTTCTAATCAAAAAAAAAAAAACATTTTTTATTACGCATCAATACACGTATTATTATTATTATTATTATTATTATTATTATTATTATTATTATTGATCGTAAATATTGTGAAAATATTTAAATTTAAAAGTTTAAACTTTTTCTTTTTTGGGGGGGTGAGTAAAATTTGAAAAATTTACATCATTAACTAAAATCAAATTACGTTATTATTATTATTATTAATAATAATATGTTAATGTATATAATAAAAAAAACCTAATGTCGGCCATTTTTTTTTTAAAGAAACATTAATAAAATTAAGTAGAATATTTCACATTTAAATATTCTCATATTTCACTTTAAACAAAGTAATAATATAAATTTTTCGTATAGAACCAAAAAAAAAATTTAAAGTTTTTCCTCTTAGTTATCTTCTGCTTCTTTTTTTTTTTTTAAACTTTTTAATATATACGCACGTACGTAGGTTTATATATACGTAATTTTTTTTGTAATAATATGAAAAACGGTTTTATTAATAATAATAATAATAATATAAAATGAAAAAATAATAATAAACGATATACGCGGTATTCATTATGCGAAAAAAAAATGTTTTTTTTTCTTCTCCTTCCTTTTCCCCCCACTCCCCCCGATGAATTTTTTTCTCTCTCTCTCTTTCTCGAAATATAAATAATATATATATATATGTGTATTTATTTAAATAATTTACGACGGAATAATTTTTTATTAATAACAAAAAAAAAAAAATTTTAATTTAAATTCGTTTTTTTTTTTTGAATGAATGAAAATTTACGCCTAATTAACTTGTGTTTATGCAATTTGTAAAACACACGTGGGCGGAAACGCATGACAATTGTCTAATTGTAAATTTTAAAGCGATTTTTGGGGGGAAAAAAAGAAAAAGAAAAGTGGACGTGACGTGTTTCGTAAGATTTTTGAATTCGAGTAATAAAAAAAAATAAAAAATAAAAATTTTCTTTTTATTTTTATTTTTCCTTTCATATTTTATCTTTTTTTTTTTATTTTTTTCTCCGCCACCTTGATTTTTCCTAGATATCACTTCAAAAAAAAATAAAAATAAAATAAAATAAAACTTTAAAGAAATAAGAAAAAAAAAATAAAAAGCAATTTAAAAACTTTAAAATAAGTTTTTATATATATATACTTTTTTTTCTTTCGACAGACCGACAAACTTGATAATACAAACAAAACAAATCAAAAAAAAAAAAAAAACAAACAAACAAACGTAAACGTAAAAAAAAAAATAAATAAATTTTATTTCAATTTTTCTTCTTTTTTTTAGAAAAAAAAAAAAATGAAAAAAAAAAAATGAAAAAAAAAAAATGAAAAAAAAAAAATGAAAAAAAAAAAATGAAAAAAAAAAAAAAGTTTAAAGGAAACTAATAAAATTCTCACATATTATTATTATTATTATTATTACTATTATTATTTACTTTTAACCTTAGGTTTTTTTTTTCTTAAAAACAAAACCCGTATAGAGAATTTTCTACCTTTTTTTTTTTTTTTTTTTTTTTTACCTTTTTCGTAATCTGGTAAATTGTTCCTTGGGGTTGTTTTTTATGAGCCATTGCATTACCCCTTTTGATTAATCCATCCACCCTTTAATCTTTAGGGGAAACAACTGATTATTATTATTATTATTATTATGACCCAAACCATATTTTTCTTAACAAGTTTTACTTGATTAACATTTTTTTTAACTTAACACACGGTTAATTTATTTTATTTTTTTTCTTCTGGTTTTCACTTATTTTCTTTCTTTTCTTTCCCCACTCCCACTCCTACCCCTCTCTCCCTCTCTCTCTCTTTCTACAAATAATAATAACAAATGAAAAAAATTAAAATAAATAAAAATATAACCGGAAAAAAACAAAAAATTCAAATCAGGTACGACGTGATCAAAAAAAAAAGTTTGAAAATTTTGAGGGTGTAGGAAGATATCGAGGGTAAGAAAATAATATTCGATTATGAGATTAAAAACAAACTGGAAAAAAAAGAAAGAAAAAAAAATCTTTTGCTTTTTTTTCTCCAGTAAAAATTTTTTTTTTCTTTTTCTCCAGCAAAAAAAAGCGAGGTTTTTGTTTTAAGTGCGTGCACGTTTTATTAACAAAATTAACTTTGAAAAATTTCTTGGAAAAACTTTTTTTTTCTCCCCTCCCCCACACTTTTTCCTTTTCTTTTTTTTTTTGCTACCCGTTTTTGATTGAGAATTTGAAAAAATTTATTTTATAAAAGTGAAAGAAAGAAAGAGAGAGAGAGAAAGTCAGAGAGAGAGAGAAAGAAAATCAATAAATTTTTATATTTTTAAAATTTACTACGTAATAAAAAAACAAAAAAAAATGTCGAGTGAATTTTAAATTAATTTAAAAAAAAAAAAATAATAATAATCATTTTTATAAAACAAAGTGGCGTCTGAAAATTTTCACGAGTTTCCCCTCCCCCTTTTTTTAACGTATAAATTTAAAAATCAAATTGAATCAATAATTGTCAAAAAAAAAAAAGAAAAACTTCCGAGTGTATTCTATTTAATAAATAATTTTTTAACAATTATAATCATTTTCCCCGATGTCAATATAAACGATTTAGAAAATGATTATGATTCCCCAACCGAAAGGGAGAGGTGAGGAGGGGGGGTGAAAATGATTCAAAAGATTTCGTGACGGAAAGAAAAAAAAAAGACGAGGAAAAAATTTAGAAAAAAAGATTTTAAAAAAGAAAATTTTTTAACACGTTTTTTCTTAATCTTTTTCTTCTTCTTCTTCTTTTCATTAACTGATATTTAATCAAAATAATAATAATAATAATAATAATAATAATAATAATAATAATTACGAAAAAAAAAAGAAGGAAAAATTGTGAATGGATTTTTTTTTTTTTTGACTCACGCAACAGAAAAAAAAGAGAAAAAAAGAAGGAAAGAAAGAAAGAAAGCTATTAGACTAATTAGAAAATCGAGGAAAAAAAAAAGAAAAAAATTTTCTTTTTTTTCTTTTTTTTTCTTTTTACCTCCCCAAATAAAAGAATAAAAAAAAAAAAGAAAAAAGATTTGAAAAATAAATCCCATGGATTTTTATTTTATTTTTATTCGGAATAAAATTTCGAATGAAACATTTTTTTAAAAAAAAAAAAAAAAAAGTTTTTTCTAAACTACATTTAAGTTGGCGTTTTTAATTTCCGGTTTTAAATTTTTTTTTTTTTATTTAAATTTAAATTCAAAGCACAAACCGCAAAATAAAAAAACTTTTTCTTTCGGGTCTTCCCTCTCCTATCCGTCCCCCTCTTCCCGCCCCCCTAGTTATTGTTTTTTTTTTATATACACGAAAAATCAATTGTGAAAAAAAAAAAAAAAACAAAAAACAAAAAATTTATTTATTTATTTTTTTCTACTTCTACATCTAAAGTTTAAAAACAATAAAATTATTATTAAAAAAAAAAAAAAGGTTAACGGATTAATTTAATAATAATAATAATGATGATGATGATGATAAATGTTTAACATATATAAATATTACCAAGTACGAAATAAAAAAAAAAAAAATTTATTTCTCACCACAATTTAAAAAATAACTTTGTTTTTTAAATTATGTTTTCTTTCTTCTGGCAACCGACCTCCTCCTCCCTTCTCCCTTTCCTCTCCCTTTCCCTCGACCCGATTCCGACACGTCGTCTACGTCAAATTAACAAAAAAAGGAAGGAAAAAAACAATTTTCCGCCAAGTGTCCATTTTTTAAATGAAAAATGTCGTTATAAAATTCAGTCAAATAAAATTTTTTTTTTTTTTTTTT
>NW_002987137.1:199401-202336 GCF_000006295.1 Pediculus humanus corporis
AGGAAAAAAAAGGAAAAAAAAGGAAAAAAAAGGAAAAAAAAAGGAAAAAAAGGGAAAATGGAAACTTATCTTAAGGTAATTATTAAAAAAAAAAAATTAAATGGCTCCCGTTCATAAAAAAAAAAGAAGGAAAAGTTTCGATATACTTTGATCTATTATCCTTAATTGACTTTCCTTTCCTTTCCTTTTTTTCCTTTTTTTTTTTTTGTTTTTCCTTTTTCTTAAACCTTAACTCTGATTGCTTATACAATAATTTAATTATTCGCATTTTCTTTTTATTATTTAATGAAAAAACTTTAACAAAAAAAAAAAAAGGGTAGATTTCGAAACCGGGAAAAAAAAGAAAAAGAAAGAGAGAGAGAGAAATAATAACGTGAATTAATCTTCTGCTTAAAAATGAATGGTACACGTACAAAAATTTAAATTTTATATATATTGGATAAAAAAAAAAAAATTTATTTAAATCTCAAAAAGATAATTTTTTTTTATTTTTATCTACCTCCTCCCCCCCCCCAAAAAAAAAACAAAAAAATACAAACGACAAACACGTTTCCCTGATAAATTTTTTTCCTTAGCGACACGTACCTTAAACAAAAAAAAAAATTTTTCCCAGATAAAAATGATTAATAAGAATCAAAATTTTCCTTTTTTTTTTTTATATGAATTTAATCTATTCGAATTTTTATTCGAAAATTTAAAACCACATAAAAAATTTCTAGAATATTCTTAAAAAAAAAAAATTTTTTTAACGTTGAAAATCCCTTTAAAAAGGAAAATTTATTTACGTTTAAAAATTTTACAATTTGTTTTCGGGCGCCAAATTTAAAATTTTTTTCTTATTCCGCTAATTTTGATTCGTTTTTGTAAAAGAAAACAATGATTTCTGAACGCGCATCGCAAATGTTTTAACCAATCGCGTGATTTTTTTTTTCCCTCTTAAACAATAATTGATGACGTAATCAAACAATGAAAAACAACAATTGGATTCCATAGAGTAAAACGTATAAAGTCACGTTTAATATTTATTTCCGTGTAATTAACGAATGTTATTTTTGTAAAAAAATCGGTTTTCGAATTTTGAACGTTATCAAACGTGTCATTAACGCCATGTTTATACTCGTGTACGTTATATTTTCCCGTTTGTATATATATTAAAAAAACTTGTTTAAAAAATTTTCTTGTTTTCAACTTGTTTAATGTTTTTGACATGTAAAAATAAAAATTTACCGATTATGAGAACAGAATCTAAATAAATACGAGAAGTTATGAAAAAAATTTTCTTTTTTTTTTCTGTTTTTGAAATATTTTGTCCACAAATTTAAAAAAAAAAAAAAAAAAAAAAAGTGGCGAATGTTTTGGATCGAGAATATAAATGTGTCTTGTTGAGAAAAAAGTTTTGGATTTTTTTTTTTTTGTTTTGTTTTTGTAAACTAAAAAGGTTTTTTTTTTTAGAAAAAAAAAGTGAATAAAGTAAAAAGTATTTTTTTTTTTTTTTGCAAATGACTGAATTTTTTGTAAAAAAGAAGTAAAAAAAAAATAAAAATAATATTTTTTCTAAGAGGAAAAGTTTTTTTTTTTTTTAAACTTTAAAATTTTCCTTAAAGTAGTAGCAGAAGCAGAAGAAATTTTACAAAAAAAACACGTATAAAATAAAAAGTTTTTCTCTTTCGATTTTGTCCGACTAATAATAAAATTAAAAACGTTATTACATTTCCGGTTTTTTTAATAAAAAGTTTTCTTTTGCAATATTTCCTTATATCGATTCAAACCATCTTATTATTTCCGGTTATTCGATTTTAAGTAAACCTAACGTCTTTCGTCCGTTACGAAATTTTTACTGTAGGATTCAAAAAAAATAAAAAAATAAACCCGACAGTAAAAAAATTTTATCTTTTTTTGCGAAATTGTCGTCTTTGTCGTACAACCACCCCCCACCACCACCACCGCCACCACAGACGATAAAATAAGACTTTGTATGTTTTTGCGAAGGGTTCATCATGTTTTTTATTTCGTTTTCCCATAAGGTTTACTACAACAACTAAGTAGTTTATTTTCCGCTCTTGTTTTCATTGTTTTAATTAGGAGTCTATCTACCCCTTAGCCTCGTATAAGACAATTTTCACAATTTTCACATGGTTCGATGATTATCCGAATAAACAATTTTCCCTACATCTTTTCTCTCTTCCTCCCAGCTTCTCTTTTAGCTTACGTAAAAAACAATTTTCTTTTTTTTTTTTTCCTCTTCTTCTTTTTTCCCCTCTCAGGAAATAATTTAATTTTGATGGACAATAAGAAATAAAAATATTTCAACGATGGGAAACGGAAAAGGAAAAATTTGAATAAAATCGATTTTGTCTTTTTTCATTTTAGTGTTTATGAAATTTTTTTTTTTATGTAAGACAAATAAAAATTTACGAGTGACCTTGAAAAAAACAATAAAACCGTTGGTTGTTCTCGTCGAATAAAAATCAAGAAAGTTTTTTTAAAAACAACAACCGTTCGTTAGTAGAGAAAACAAGTTAGAACAAGAAAAAAAAAGTTTTTGTTTTTACCTCCGTTTCCGCAAATTAATCTTAAAACAGTAACAAACAAACAAAAAAAAAAAAAAGAGGAAGAAAGAAAAGGTAAGGAAATAAAAAGATAAAAACAACAACAACAACAACTAATGACCACGAACAACAAGAGAAAATAAAGAAGGAACAACAAAAAAAAAAAAAAAGGGAGAGAAAACGTTCATGTGACTAGTAGCATCTGGCATTATGAGAATTTTAGCATAAAAATGAACAAACGGGTTTGTTTGTAAGCCCCCCCGTCCCCCTACTCATCCCCCTTTTCCCCAACAGCAACAGATAGCCTGTTAAATTTATACGTATTAACAAAAAAAAAAAAAAAAAAACAATAAAACTAAAAATTCTCTTAAAGGTTTTTTTTTTGT
>NW_002987137.1:202634-207529 GCF_000006295.1 Pediculus humanus corporis
GTTTCATCGTGTAAATAGAAAGAAAAAAAAAGGCGTGAAAATTTATTATTGTATGACATCGATATAAATTTCAAAAAAAAAAAAAAAAAAAAGAAAATCTTTTGTTAAATTTTTTTTAAGCGTTAAAAAACAAAACAAAAAAAAAAAAAACAATTTTTTATGACGAAAGCACACGCACGCACGCACACTCACACGCATACGAACAAATAAACGCGTTTATTTTTAACGCGTGAAAAATTCAATTGAAAAAAAAGAAAAATTTTTTCATTTCATTTTTTTCTTTTTATATAAAATGAAAAAATTTTTTTTTTCTTTTGTCGTTTGTTTGTTGATATTTTACTAAAGCAGAAGACAATCGATAGTATAAATATCTAATATATATAATAAAATAATTTATATTATCGAATAAATCATTTATTATTATTACTAAAAAGGAAATTGGAATTATTTATGGAAATAACAAATTTAATTCGGGAGAAATATTTTAATAATAATAAGAAACAAACAAACAAACGAACAAACAAGTTATTTTTCTCGTTGGGTGTAAAAGCTTTTTAAAATATTAATTATTAAACGACGTTTTTAATTTTAAAAAAAAACTTTTCTCGACTTTCATTTCCGGTTTTTCTTATTTCACTTCGACTTTCACTCACTCACTCTCTCTCTCTCTCTCTCTCTCTCTCTCTCACTATCATATTAAAACTTTATCGGTATTTTTATCTATTTTAAAAAAATTCGCGCCAAAAATATTTATGCGTATAAATTTCCAAAAATTCATTCAGGACCGTCGTAAGGATGAGAAAGTTGCTATCGAATAAAACAAAAAATTTATTTGTTTGGATCTTAAAAATAAAAACTTTTTTTTTATTATTGTGTGCTTGTGCGTGTGCGTGTGTGGAAAATTGTGAAAGAAAAAAAGAAAATTACGTGAGGGTAAATTTTTGTAAAAAAAAAAAAAAAAAAATTTTCACAAAATGGTTTCATTTTATCCGTGAAAACGTTTTTATTTCACTTGCACCTGATACGCGAGGGGGGGAAACAAAAAAAAAAAAAAACTAAAACGATTTGTCTTTAAATTTTATTGTATTTTCTTCAACACTTCAAACGTAATTTGAAAAAAAAAAAAAATGATTTACGGAAACGTTCGTTCGGACATTTTTTTTTTCTTCACTTTTTTTTTTTTTTAAAAAAAAATTTTTTTCATATAAAAAAACACAAAATATGTGAACGAAATAATAAAAAATTTGACCCTTCGAAAAAAAAAAAAAATTTTATTATTTTTTTTTAAAATAATAAATCGATATATCGATCCGATCGATACATCGAAAACAAAAAATTTTTTTCAACCTTTTTTTTTCTCCTGCCCCATTTTCTCTTTAATGAAGAGATTAAATTATTATTATTATTATTATTTATGGATTTTTAATCTTATTTAAATAAAGGGTAGTTAAACTTATGTATATATACATATATCTAAATTTAAAGAAAGGTAATTTTATTTACAGGTAAAAAATTATTTTTTCACGAGATTTTACCTTTAAACAACAAAAAACTTTTTTTTTTTTTTACTTAATTTATTTATATCGTTAACAAAAAAAAGGAGAAAAGGTTTATTTAAACAACCCTTTTTTTTATTACCTTAAGGGCTAAAAGAGCAAAAAGAAAAAAAATTAATTTATTTAAATATATTATTATTATTATTATTATTAATAAATTTATTCGACCGAAAGTTATTAATAACAAAAAAAATAAAAAAATTATTTATTTATTTATTTACACGTCGTGTGTATAATTTTTATCAGGTTAATTAAGGGGGGAGGAGCTTGATTGAGTATGGGTGGAGGACGGGACGAGGGGGCGGGGCGAGAGAAGCGGGAAGAGAGGGGAATAGACCAAATATGGATTTAAAATTTATTCGGGAAATATTATTATTATCGTTCGAGAAAGATTTTCTTTAAACGATACGTAAAAAAATGTAATTCAAGTTGTTGTTGTTGTTGTTTTTTTGTTTATGTTGTTATTGTTGTTGTTTATGTTGTTTTTGTTATTGTTGTTGTTGCTGTTCTCATTTTTGTTATTGTTGTTGCTGTTGTTTTTGTTTATGTTGTTGTTATTGTTGTTTTTGTTGTTTTTGTTTACGTTTTTTTCATAATTTATTAAAAAAAAAAATGATAAATCGAAGTAATTACAAAAGTTTTAAAAAACGATAATTCTTTTAAAATACAAGGCGGTGGGAAAAGAAAAAAATTTTTTTTTGTCTCTTCATTTTCCCGTTCGAACTGCAGATAAGAGAAAAACTCAAATAAACTTGAATAATTATTCCAGAAAGGATAAAAAAAAAAAATTTTTTTTGTTTTTATGTTTAAAATCATTTGTTTAATTTCTGACCTCTGAAACACCCTCCCCCTTCCCCCACTCAATTACTAATTTTAAAACGTGAAACGATTAAAAAAAAAAAAAAATTTTCTTTTTTTTTTTCCTTTTTTTTTAATCCTAATTACGTAATCAAAACTTTTAAGTTAAATAAAGTTATAAAACAAAAAAAATGAAAAAAATGATAATTTTTTTTTATAACTACGAAACGGATTAAAAAACTTTTCGTTTTACCGTTTCGTGTGACGTCACAAAATAAAAATCATAGAGTAAATAACAGAAAGAAAAGAAAAATTTTTTTTTTTTAATTCGATAAATGTTTTGTTATATAATTATTAATTTAAGAAATGATGACAAAAAGAGAGAAAGAGAGGGAAAATGTTAGAAAGTAAGAGAGAGAGAAAGTGAGAGAGAGAGAGAGAGAGAGATTGTAAAAACGAGAGATGAAATGTAATGAAGTATAAAACTGGCGTCAACTGATAAATGACGAAAACAATAAATTTTAATTTTTCAATTATTTTATATATATATCGAATAAAAAAATTTTTTTTTTGTTTTGTTTGTTTTCATTTTATATAAAGTTTTAGAATTTCGATTGGATGTTTGACCTTTCATCGTGAATTTGTTTTTTTTTCTCCCCGATTGTTGTTTGTTAACGACATTCGGTTGTTTCGATTAAAAACATAAGAGAGCACCCGAACATTCGATTATGTTTGAAAAGAAAATTTCTTTCTGTTTGTTTTCTTTCCGTTTTTTTTTTTCGGTTCGTTCAACAGTAAATCAATCTTTTCATCATCCTTACGAACCTTTTTCTATTTTTTTTTTTATGTTTTAACAGACTAAAACAGAAATTTGTCACCATTTTTTACGGTTTTATCCTTTTGTATCGTTTTTTTGGTTCCGGTTAGCTGAACGTTTATTACTATTTTTTCCTCTTTTTTTATTTCCCCTCCGCCCCTTCCTCCCCTTTTTAAAAACGATTAATTATATTTATTTAACGAATTTTTTTTTTTTTTAATCACCATCATAAAAATTATCGGAAAGAAAAAAAAAAAAAGAAAAAGAAAAAGTAAAAAAAAATTTTAATGTTTTTTTTTTGTCCCTGTCTCTTTTCACGTCTCATTTTTTCAAAATGAAAAATTGCACTTAAAGAATGATTAAATATTTATTTGACATTATTTAGAGAAGAAATGTTTTTTTTCCGACGTAGCAAAATAACAAAAAAAGGAAAAAAAGGAAAAAAAAAGGAGAAAAATAATTTAAAGTAAACAAAATTTGTTTTCATCAAATGAAAAAAAGAATTAGAAAGAAAAAAAAAAGAATTTAAGGTTTATCGACGATTAAGTGACGTCATTAAAAAAACAAAAAAATCGCAATCTACGATAAATAAAATAAAATCGGTTCCCCGCCTCACCTTTCCCCGCTCCCAATTTAAATACAAAAAATTCGTTTTCCCTCAAAATCAAAATGGCGTCGACGCATTTTTAAAAAATGTTTTTAATGATGATCACGTGAAAAAACGAACAAAAAAAATGTTTTTTTTTTTTTTTTAAACATGTTTTCAATTTCGAAAAATACCTTCTCTCTACTTTTTTTTCCTTCTGCTCCTTCTTCTCCCCTCGTTCTCAACCATAAAATAAGAAATGTAAACATTTTGTAAAAGATCCTTAAAAATGAATGTTTTAAAATTCGAGTCCTTTACACAAACACATACAAACACGCGCGCACACGCACTCACGCACACACACAAACAATTTATTTACGCACATCCATCCTATCTTCATCCAACAGAAAATTTTCAGTAGAGAGAAAGAAAAAAAAAAAAAATTTTTTTAACTTTTCCTTTTTGTTTATTTTTCAATCCCCCCTAAGTAAAAAAAAAAAAAACAAACTTCCATCTTGAATTTTCCTTTTTTTCCTTTTTTTTTTGACCTTAACTAAATGGAAAAAATAAAAATTTTCTTTTTGTTTTGTTAACTGTTTGTTAGTTTGTGTGTGCGCGCGCACGTTTCCTTTATGTTACATTTTAAATTTTTTGGTTTTTTTTCACAAACATGGAAATTTTCTAGAAAAATTTATTAATTTATTTACTTATTTCTTTTTTATCGAATCATTAATTTTATTATTATTATTATTATTATTATTATTAAAATGCAATGACGAATTATATGCAGCGTATAATAAATAAATAAATAATTTATTAACCCTCCAGAACAAAAAAAACATTATTATGCCATTTCAAACCGAAAAGGTTAATGGTTCCAATGATGATGATGATGATGGCGGCGGCGGTGGTTTGATCCGCCACCGGAAACTATTTTTTTTTTTTTTTTTACACACGAAAAATTTTACAAGGTTTGATCACGACCCTAAGTTTTTTTTTTCATCGTCAAGGGGTTGTTGTTTTCTTTTTACCCCCCATTCCCTAGGGAGGAACAAAAAAAAAAAAGAAAACTGATTGAATTTTTTTTTTTTTTTTTTTTTTTGGATGAGTAATTTCAAAAAAAACCGCAAAAAAAAGA
>NW_002987137.1:207937-216475 GCF_000006295.1 Pediculus humanus corporis
AATTTAAGGGTGATAATAATAATAATGATAAAGACGAGTTGATAAAGTGAAACGTGTAACCGTTAACGGATTCAAAACAATTAAACATAAATTTAATTAATTTTAATAGTTTTAATTATGTACGAAATTATTTATCCGTCAAAAATTTAGTTTGTACTGAGGTAAGCAGTTTTTTTCCTGACAAAAGAAAACACGGGAATAAAAAAAATTGTTAAAAGATACTTTCGGTACATATGATTACAAAAGGTAAAATGTTCATTTTATGATTTTAATTTAACTATTGCGAAAACGTAAGTGATAATCTACGAAAAAAATTTTAAAAAAATTATTATTTACATACGTTGGCGTATTCTCACGTTCATCATTTTATATTTCTGTAAATAGTTAATGTGATTTTTTTTTTTGATTATTTATTCTAAGTAAAACTAAAAATAAATTGATAAATGCATGTTAGAATAGGTCTTTTTTGGATGTGAAATTTTTATGAAGTCATTTTTAACTATCGATGATACACAAATTGTTTATTTAAAGGTTTTAATTTGTTTCTTATTTAAAGAAGAAAAATCAATTATTGTTCTTCTGACGACCTTTAACCCCCCTAATGTCAGATGTCAGTCACCGGGGCTAGGATTCGGGGGATGAATCCATTCCATCGAATCGGGTATACTCGGAAAAATTTACAAGAATTTTTTATTCGGAAAATAAAATGAAATAATCCTAATAATAAATTAACGTTTTCAAAAGATGGGGAGGGGGAAGAAAAAAATTATCCGAGTCGATATGAGATACGAACGGAAGGTAAAAGAGAAAAAAAGAGGAAATAAAAGCAGAAGAGAAATTTCCCACGTACAGGAAAATTTCTTTTTTTTCGTAATCATTTCATTTATAAAAATAATTTTTTTTTATGTAGGATGAAGATTTTGTTCAATAAAACTCATTACTGTCAAAATAATTAAACTAATTAATTAAAAGAAGAAGGGATCTTTTCGTTTAAATCCATCATCATCATCATCATCATTATTTCATTCTCTTTTACAATCTTTTTTTCTCCTTTTTTTCCCCATCTTTCTCTCTCTCTCTTTTTTTTTCTTTCCCTCTTTCCCTTTTCGGTGCACTTTTTGCTTTTTCAAAATTACTTTGGTTTTTGTCAATTCAACATTTTTTTTTTTTTTACTTTTTCCCCTGTTTTTTCTCTCTCTCTTTCTTTCTCTTTCGTTTTTCATCATCCATCTGTTCTATTTTCATTTATAATTTTCACATTAGCAAGATTTTTTAAAACTTTTTCAAAAAAAAAATAATAATAATAATTTTAATTTAAAAAAAAAAAACATTTGAATGTGTTTTTTTTAGGGATGAAATTTTTTTTTTTTTTTTTCGAAATTTCAACCCTAAATAAAAAGTTTTTCATATCATCTTGAAAAATAAAGTGCAAGAAGAAGAGGAAGAAGAAGAAGAAGAAGAAAAAAGAAAAACAAAATTTACGACGTTCAGAAGCTCAAGTATTAATTGAAGAACCCTTCCATGAAAAAACAAGCGGCGGAATTTTTGAGGAAAACAAAAACAAAAAAAAAAAAAAAAAAAAGAGAGAGAGAGAGACGATAAAGAAAGACAAAGTTAAAGAGAGAGATAGGAAAGATAGTAAATTTTGTTAAAATGAAATAAAATAAAGTCAAGATAAATTAGACGACATGTAAATGTACGACGCGCTTTTACGCACAGGTTAAGAATTTCATTATTTAATTTTTAATATCTTATTCTTTGGAAGATAAATAACCGTTTAAGGTAAACAAAAGACAAACACGAATATAAAAAAAATGTAAAAAGGGTAGAAAAACATCCCTAAAAGTTTTTTCCCTTTCCGCAACCCAAAAATGGGGGGAAGGAGGGGGAAAAAAAATCTTAATTTCCATAAAAGCATTATTTAACGAAAAAAAAAAAAAACTTCAAGACGTGATCCTTAATTGAAACACAAACAATACCAAAAAAAAATTTTCTTTTACCTTCTTTTAACTAAACAAATAATAATAATAATAATAATAATAAATTTTTTATATAAATAATATTTTATTTTTTATTTTAACACCTTTTACCCAAAGAAAACCTTTCAAATATTATTATTATTATTATTTTAAAATGAATTAATAACAAAACAAATACAAAAAAAAAAAAATTCCAATGAGAGAGAGAGAGAGAGAGAGAGAGAGAAACAATTCACACTTAAATTCTAATTTATCCTTTTAACTAAAAAAAATAGTAAGTCTGGAATTAATAATAATAATAATAATAATAATAATATTTTTGTAAAGAAAAAAAAATTGCGAGCACGTGGATATCCCCAGTTTAAAACCTTACAACAAAAAAAAACCATCAAATAATATGTCTCCCCCCCTCTTCCTCCCATAAAAAAAAGGTTATTTTATATACACACACACACATATATATATTTACATTAACATTAACCAAAAGTAATTTAAAGTTCTTAATTTTAAAATAATAAATTTACTTAAAACGACATCTTAATATTTATCGCGTCTCCCTTTTTTTTTTTTTTTTTGAGTTTTAACAACAACGTCGACGCCAAAAAAACTAAACAATAATGATAATAATAATAAAAATTATTTTTGTATTGTTACCGATTGTTCCCATCAATTTTAATTCGTTCCAAAAAAAAAACAAAAATACGACATTTTTCCCTCATTTTAAAGTGAAAAAAAAACAATAATTTTTAATCCGTTAATGATGCACTCGCACGCACCCATTCACGCACGCACGCATAAAAGAATGAATGAATGAAAATTTATTTTAAACAAAAAAAATAAAAAACAAAAAAATCTCATTTTAAAATTGAATTTAACCGATCAAACGTAAGAAATAATAACACAAAAAAAAATCAAAGTATTTCCGGTCAAAATACGATTCGATTACGATTTTCTTACTCTATGAAATTTTGATTTCCTATGAAAAAATATATATATATTAAATTCATAACCGAAAATAAAGAAAAAAATATTTTTCGAATTCATTTTTTATTGTCGAATAAAATGAAGAAAAAAATTGGGGGGCGGAAAATTCTTCTGCTTTTTTTTTTCTTTTTTTTGTTGTTTTCAATTATTAATTAAATTAATTCGTTTTTATTTACAACAAAATAATGTTCGGATTTTGTATTTTTTTTTTTTTTTAAACACAAAGAAACCGAAAAAAAAATTCTGATTTCGTTACGAATTCAATTAAATTTATTAAAAAAAAAAAACGAAACGAATTTTTTCGAAATGTTAACAACAAAAAAATAAAAACAAATAAAAAAAAAGAGAGAACGTATAATAAAAATTAAAATAAATAAATAAATAAATAACTGAAAAAAAAATTTCGAATATCGAAAATAAAAAATTCCTGAAGGCAAAAAAAAAAAAAAAAAAAAAGAAAAAAATTTTCTAGAGTTTATAAATTATAATAAAACCCGATGAGGACAAAATTTTAAATAAACACTTAATCAAAAATTCCAAGAGTCGAGAGAGAGAGAGAGAGAGAGAGAGAGAGAGAAAGAGAAAATGGGAGGGGGATGGAGAGAAACCGAGGGGAAAAATAAAAAAAATAATAATAATAATGAAAAGGATAAAAAGGGTACGAAAAAAATTAATTTTGTTTGTAAAAAAAAAAAATTTTTTTTTTTTTCGATAAGTCGAATCCATTTTTTTTTAAAAAAAAAAAGGAAAAAAGAAAAAAAAATTTTCCTCGGAATTTATAATAAATAAATGGAAACAAACAAGCAAACAAATAAACAAACAAACAACAACAACAACGAGAATTATGAGGAAGGGTTTAAAAAAAAAAATAAATAAAAATGGCCGCGACATTTAAAATCTAAAAAAAAAAAAAAAACAAAATTTCCGTTATAAACTTTATTTTTTTTTTCAAAATGGCGGCGTCATTAAAAAAAAATAATATTTCTTCTTTTTTTTTTTAAATAAACATTCGAAAAAAAAACCGTTAAAAAATTATTTATTTACGCGAATTCAAAATCGAAGCAAAAAAAAAAAAAAAAAACTCTTTAAATTAACAACCGAAAATTTTCCAACTTTTTTCCTTTGAAAAATAAATAAATAGTAATAATAATAATGATTATAATTAAAAACTATTAAATAAATTAAATTTTATTTAATAAACGAAAAAACATTCTTCATTCGTTGAATGACTGACTGACTGAATGACTGAATGAGTTTAACGTTAATTCTTTTTTTTTTTTTTTAATTCTCCCGTCCTTCAAACGTTACTTTTTTACTTATATATTTTTTTTTTCGAAAGAGAGAGAGAGAGAAGGGGAGAGAGAGCGAGAGAAACAGAGACACAGAGAGAGAGAGAGAGAGACAGAGAGAGAAGGAAAAGAGGAGGAAAAATTTTTTCTCGACTTCAATTTTTTTTTATTTTTATCAATGGTTTCAATTCTCAGTAGGACTCACGTCTTTCATATTGTTCATTGTTATCCGGAAGTTGACACTTGAGATGAAGAGTTTTACCATCCTTCCTTCCTTCACTTCCTTCCTGACACTTGCTTTTTTTTTTTTCCTTCACCTAAATTATTTTGCCTTGGTAAAAATAATAATAATAAAAAAATGGGGAGAGAGAGATAGAAATAGGAAAAGTAAAATAAAAATGATATTTAAAAAAAAAAAGAAAATCCACTGGGAATCATGAGAATTTTTTTTTTTTTTAATTTAAATAACAACGACAAAAAATTTTTTTTACCGGTGCCATTTTTAATTCTTTTCCACGTGAATTCTTTTTCTCTCTCTATCTGTCTCTCTCTCATTCTCTTTTCCTATATTTATTATATATATATATATATATATATATATATATATATATATATATATATATATATATTTGAAATTTTTTTTTTGTTTCCTTTTACCTAAAACATCATCTTGCACGTTTTAAAAAAAAAAAAAATAAAGGAAAATAAAGGAAAATGTAAAACAATTTTCTTAACAATAGTGAAATTTTTTTTTTTATATAACAAAAAAGCTATGAAATTGTTTTTTTATCTCTCAAACGCACCTGCCATCAAATAACAAACAGATATTTCCCAAAAAAAAAAGAAAAAGAAAACTCACAGCATCCGACAGCATTGATTTAAAAAAAAAAAAAACTTTTTTTAGTATAAACAGAATTATCTAGAAAAAAAAAAAAAGTTTGACGTGATCAATAATAAAGCAGAAGAAGAAAAAGAAAAGTTTTAATTAAATGTATATAAAAAATAAAAAATAAATAAACAAAAAATATGGAAAAAAAAATGAAATGAAAAGCTCATTCATTAAAATTCTTAAGTCATTAATTTTAATGGCGGTAAAAAAAAAAAATTTTTTTTTTAACTTTACTTTTTGACGTGACAGATTTCCAAAATAATAATAATAATAATAAAACCTTTTGAAGTTTTTTTTATTAAAAAAAAAAGAAAAAAAAAACCTTTAAGGTACCAAAAAAACGAGGGATAGATTCGAAAACAAACCTTTTTCTTTCAAATTAATAATTTAATAACGTTAATGGATCATTTTCCTTTTTTTCTTTCCTTTTTTCTTTTTTTTTATTACCTTTTCATTTGAATTCATTAACAAAAAAAAAAAATTTAAAAGAGAGAAAGAGAAAAACCGTTATAAAAATGGCGACGTAAATTCAAAATAAATTTTCCCGTGCGCGTTATTATTATAAATGACGTCACGCATCCACGTTTCCGTCGTGTGACGTAAACGTTTCGATTTTTTAATTAGAAAAAAAAAGAATCGTTTTAAACTTTTGACCTTTTAATAAAATGTTAACCGTATGATTTGCGAGAAAATAAAAAAAAGCGAAAAGTTTTTAACGTTTTCCGATCGACAACTTAGAAAAAAAAAAAATCATAAATCATTTTAAAAAATTAATAAAAAAAAAAATAAACCAAAATGGTGGATGGTATTAAAATGGTGGATGGTATTAAAATGGCTGCCTCTTTTCGGTTCGTTGGTTGGTTGGTTGGTTGGTATTGTCCTTTTTTTTTTTTTATTTAATAATTTAAAAAGTCTTTAATAACACTCGCTACAGTTTTTAGCAGAAGAAAAACTTTTCTTTCTTTTTTTTTTTTTATTCATTTTAATTATAAAGTTTAAAATAAATTTTCTTTTTTTTAATAATAATCAATTTAAAAAAAAATTTTTTCTTTTTTTTCTCTTTACAATATTTTGTCGAACGAGTCGACCGATTGTTTTTATACAAAAGTTTTTCTTTTTTTTTTCTACAAAAAAAATTAAATAAAAAATAAGCTTAAAAGAAAATAAAAAAGAAAGAAAAGTTTTTAAAAAAAAAAAAACTTTTCTTTTTTTTTTTTTTTTAAAAAAAGAAAATTGTCGTCGGTTGGAACAAATGCGTTCGTCGTTTCCTGTCAAGATTTTTTTTTTTTTTTTAAATAACAACCGCAACAAAAACAACAACAACAACAGCTAAAATTATCCGGATGTTACCAAACGTTTTTATTAATAATAATAATAATAATTGTTTGATTTTTCTCAAGGTCATCGTGAATTTAACAAAGGACGACGCTCGTGTAAAAAATAAAAGAAACTAAGAATTCTATATTAGTCAAATCGTTCCAGTATTCTGCTGGAAATAACAAAAAAATTGCCTTTCACATTTACATTATCATCTCCCTATCCCTCTCTCTCTTTCTTTCTCTTTCTCTTCCTTCCTTTTTTATCTTCATCATTTTTAACTTATTTTTTTTTTCTCATGTGAGTGACTTTTTAAACCACTTTTTTCTTTACCCACAGGGATCAACAACATAAATGCCACTTAATAGATAAATCACTTATCAGAGAAATCTTAACGGTTGTCTTTCTTAATTTCTTTCTTTTCTTTTATCCTTTTTCCACATGACGTACACGTGCTCTCACACTCTATATTCAATGACAAATTGAGCGAAACGAATGAGAGAAAGAGAGAGAGAGAGAGAGATAAGTTAAGAATATGATTTGAAAAAAAAAAAAAAATTCATGCAAAAATACCCCATTATGTCAAAAGATTAATATCATTTGTTATCACTGCCAAAATGTGGTTTTTTCTTTTCCTCTTCCTCCTCTTCCTCTTTCTCTTCCTCTTTTTCTATCTTTTCTTTCTTTTTTTTTACGACATAGATTAAGGGTGGATTTTTAAAACAAAAAAGGGTTTATGATTAGATTTAAGAATTCAAAATGCCTAAAAACTTTTTAAAATTTGTCAAAAGGTAATCGCGGCATTAAAAAAGAATTACGTGAGGATTTATACGTTTTTATATTATACGCGACGACGACGACGAGAATGATGATGATGATGCGGTAAAAGTCGGGGAGGGAGGAGGAGAGAGTCGGTTAAAAAAAGGGCTTCAAAACTTTTAAAAATGATAATGATGATAATGATTATTAGCGAAATCAAATTTTGACTTTTAATTTTTTCGTCGGGGAAAACGCAGTAACAACAACAACAAAAAATTACATTTTCCGCCATTTTATTATTATTATTATTATTTCCCCCCTTCCCCCGCCAAGTAAATTAAAAAATAATAATAATAATAATCATTGAGTTAATAAATTATAAAAATCAAAAATTAAATCCGTAAAAAAAAAGAAAGAAAGTAAAATCTCTTGAGTAAATTATTAGCTTTTAAAACGTTCAAACAAAATTTTAGGGGAGGGAGGGAAGAAAAAGAGGGAGAGAGATAGAGAGAGAAAGAGAAAAAGGTTGATTTTCTGTCACAATGAAATTTAAAATTTTTACTATAATTTAAAGTTTTTTTTTTTTTGTTTAAGAAAAACAATCCATCCGCGATTTTTATTTCAAAATTTTTTCAACCCTTTTTTTTATGGGGAGCTTAAAATATTTTTACATTCAAACTAAAACATGCATTAAAAAGATTAATGATTTGGATTTTCCATGGAAAAGAAAGAAAGAAAGAAAGAAAAAGAAGTAAGAATGAAAAATTTTCTTCTTTTTTTTTCATATTATTGTAAACAGTTTTCTCGGTTGAATTATCTCTTTCATTTTCCAAAAAAAAAAAAAAAGAAAAAGGTGAAAGAAGAAGAAGAATATGAGCTCAGGTGCAAATGTTACTTTCTTTTATAAAAT
The DNA here is from genome assembly GCF_000006295.1 of Pediculus humanus corporis. Taxonomy (NCBI): domain Eukaryota; kingdom Metazoa; phylum Arthropoda; class Insecta; order Psocodea; family Pediculidae; genus Pediculus; species Pediculus humanus. Next base: position 216,065 of record NW_002987137.1, read on the forward strand.
TATCCCTCTTTTTTCCTTTTTTTTCCCTTCCTTTTTTCCCTCCTTCTTTTTTTTTTGTCTAAAACCTTCGCTTAGAAAAGAATGAGAAGAAATTTAAGTAAGAATACGAAAAAAAAAAAACGAAATCCAGGTGATAAAGGTGTTAAGGTAAAAGAGGAAAAGAAAAAAATAATAATTTTTTTCACTCTCCAAACCTTTCTCTCTTTCTCTCTCTCTTTTTCTAACTGTAATAATTTCTAAAAAACCTTTAAATTAAATTTTCTTTTCTTTATTTTTTTTTGTGAGTAAAATGAAAATTCATTTAATTATATCAATTTAATGGTCGACGAAAATTTAAATAATTTATATACGATTTAAATATCTAATTTGTACCTTCGACCTCTCGACCCCACTATTCTACCACCCCTCCCA
>NW_002987137.1:216495-221016 GCF_000006295.1 Pediculus humanus corporis
AAATTATTTTCACGTGAATAATTATTAAAGAAATTTTTTTTTTTCTTTGGTAAATTTCTCAACACACGAAAAAGGAGGAAAAAACTTAAACTTAAATTTAAATGATTTATAAATTTTTTCCACAAAAAAAAACGTTTTCTTTTTTTTTGCTTGTTTGTTTGTTTGTTTGAAGAAAAACAAACCGCCAAAACTTTGTAAAAAGAAAAAAAATAATTTGAATATTTACTTTAATTATTATCATCGTAAATTTTTTTATTTATAACTAAAAATATTTAAAAAAAAACGCGCGAAAATATACTCGAGAATTCAAAACATACGAAAATTCTGTAGATAAAAAAAAAAAAAACGTGTCAATAGAAAACGTCACCTTTTTTTTCTTTCTTAATGTGTTTAAATAAATTAAAGTTTCAAAAAAAAAAAAAAATTAGAAAAACAAACTTGATAAATAAATAAATAAATAATTTTTTTTTTCTTATGAGTTTGAGACTTTTTTGTTGTTTGTACAGCTGACTTTTAAGTTTTTTTTTTTTTTTTTTTTTTTAATAAACAAAATATTTACTACACTCGACTCTATAAAATTTATTTAAAAAAAAAAAAAATTACATTTACATATATTTATTTATTTATTTTTTACGGGGGGGGGGTGGAAGAGAGAGAGAGGGAAGAGGTCAAAAAATAAATATTATTGCAATAAGAAAAATTGAAAACGATGAAATTAAATGTTTGTGTAAAAGTGTAGATAGAAGTGGGGTAGGAGTAAAGTAAAGTAAATAAAAGTGGCACATTCTCTTTCATCGATGGCAATACCAACAAACAACATTCCTTGTCTGTCTAAGTTTAAGAGAGAATTTGTTTGTTTTGTAAAATTTTGACGGCATGGAGGACACTCGATTTAAAAAAAGAAGAAAATTTATTAGAAAAAACTCACCGGCTAAATGAAGCGTCGCATTTCTACTTTTTGCGACACCAGCTGAATTTTTAGCTATGCACCAATAAACTCCTTCGTCCGTGCTATCCTTTCTCCTGTGCAATCCTTTGAAAAAAAATAGGGAACCCATAGAGAGAAAAGCACCGCTTGATTTTGTCGATTTAACCAATTCGCCATCTTTAAACCATTCTATTGTAGGTTCCGGATATCCTTCTGCTTTACAATTGAGCATAACTGGTACCTGACGTGCAACAGTTGCATCCGTTGGATGTTCGATGATTCTAGGTGATCGAAATTCATGACCTGAATCAAAACCAAAAAAAAAATTAAAATTTTATTCCTGTTGACAAAATCGATTTTTTCTTTTCGACTAGCACTTCCCCGCAACAGATTTCACTTTTCTTCCTTTTTTTTTATTTCAAAGGTAAGATTAAAGGTAATTAAAAATTAATTTTAACATAAATGAAAAACATGTTTGAACAAGATGAAAAATAACAAAATTATCAAACCTCAAAGGATTAAATGGCAGAATAAAGGATAAGAAGACTTTTAAACGACGACACGAAATAATAATAACAATCTACCTTATCCGAATGTTGTCTTTTTGATTGACGTCAAATCTCTACAGAAAAACGGGGGGTGGGGAGGAGGATTCAGTTAAAATTTTACTTTTCCTTATTATTATTATTATTATTATTATTATTATTTTTCTTCTTTCTCGTTTCTTTTTTGAAAATCAAGAAAATTTTGTTTCTTACTAATCCCCTTTTGACTTGACTTTCCTTTGGGCTCCCCTATCGAAACGAAATGATTTTCATTCAATTATATCACGACGTGAAATAAAACCAAAATGAATAAAAACAGGAAAAAAAATTTTACTTTTGTCGCAACCAAAATCCGACAGAGAAAAAGAGAAACGGAAATGAAAATTTATAAAAAAAAAAAAAAAAATAGAAAAGTCAATAAAAACCAATAATTAAAAAAATTTACGTGAACCATCGTATATGTATATACAGGGTGAGGTAAAGAATTAAAGGCTAAAATGAGAGTCATTTTTCCTAAATGAAAAAAAAAAAAAAAAAAAATCAAAAATCTCTCACAGTGTTGCCATGACAACTCCCTCAGCATCCCACCTGTAATCTCATTTTATTTGATACTTTTGATAGTCTTTGGTTTAGGCGCTTTCCAACATCCGAATGACATAAAAAAAAAAAAAATTTTTTTCTTTTTTTTTTTTGAATAAAAAAATTATTTATTTAATGTCCATTTATTTTTTTTCTTTACGTAGTAGTAGTAATAATAATAATAATAATAAATCATGTAAGCGAGAGTAAAACGATTGATAAATATATATATATATATATATATATTTAAATTAATTTTCTAAGTTTTACTTTTATACGAAATTATTTATCCATAAAAATTTGGTTTGCAACGAAAAAAGAAAGCGCGAGTAATAATAAAATTTTTTAAAAGATACTCTCGGTACGTATGATTACAAAAGGGGACCTGTTCATTTTATGATTTTAATTTAACTATTGCGAAAACGTAAGTGATAATCCACGGAAAAAATTTTTAAAAAATTATCTTTTACATACGTTGGCGTATTCTCACGTTTATCATTTTATATTTCTATAAATAGTTAATGTGATTTTTTTTTTTTTTTTGACCATTCATTCTAAGTAAAACTAAAAATAAATTAATAAACTTATGTTAGAATAGGTCTTTTTTGGGTGTGAAATTTTTATGGTGTCATTTTTAACTATGGATGATGATTCGCAGATTGTTTATTTCAGTTTTAATTTGTTTCTCACTTAACTGTATTCATTTTTTAGATTTATGTACCTGAAACCTTCACGTACCTGAAATTCTATACTATTTTTATATGTAAAAATTTGGCTCAGGGTTCAAATAATTCAAAATTCAATTCAAATTCAAAATTCTAATAAAATTAAGAAAAAAAAGAAAAAATTTTTTGGAAATTGAAACTGCTGTGGGAAAAAGGGAGAGGAATCAAAACGTAAATAATTTGGATTATAATGGGAGCACTGGGAGCCATGGGAGCCATGCCACCACAATCATTTTCAAAAGCAATTTCAAAAGGATTTTAATATATAAGAAACCGTATAAAAAATCATCTCGTATATATCTTATTAATGGCGCACCATCACCGATAATCAAACATATATTCCTTAGGGAACGTTGGCATCGAAACCTGGAACTAATTGATGGAAAACTCGTACAAGTGCACGAATCTCGTGATTAGTAATAATAGTAATAATAATAATAATAATAGTAATAATAATAATAATAAAAGTAATTCATAAAAATTGAATATCATTTACATTTATTCAAAACATATTTCTTTATTTATTTGTTTAAAAATGTTAAAAGAGAGAGAGAGAGATAAAAAAGGAGGGCTTTATTTATAAATCACTTTTGAAACAACAACAATAATAATAATAATAATAATAATAATAATAATAATAATAATAATAATAATAATAATAATTCATTTGTGTATTATATATATATATTATGCAAAAAAAAAATTCTCTCGTCACACATTAAAATCGATCGAGTGTAATAATAATAATAATTATTCAATAAATTTTAATAAATTTAAATAACAATTAATAATAATAATAATAATAATAATAATTTGTTTTTTTTGTCATCAATTTAAATGACAACCGGAAATAATTGTTTTTTTTGCAATTTTTTTTTTTTTATTTCGTTGGTGGTTTGAGAAAACCAAACGGAAATGACGAGCGTAAACGTTTTTTTTTTTTTTTTTTTGGTTGGCAAACATGAAAGACTTTTTGTTTCGTTGAATAAACTTATGTGTATTTATTAACTTATTCACGAAATTATTATTATTAAAATCATTTAATTCATCATAAGAATAAGAAGAAGAAAAAAAAGAATCATTTAAATATATATATATAGAAACCATATGGTTGGTATTTTATTTTTATTTTCATCTCTCTCTCTCTCTCTCTCTCTCTCTGTCCAAAAAGAGAGAGACAGAGAGAGATTGATGCATGTACAAACCGTGTGGTTTCTCTTTTTTTTTTTTTTCACTCACTTGAGATTTATTTTATATTTAAAAAAAAAATTTGATTTACGAGACACGAATCCCATCGGGATATGTAATTACAATAATTTATGAATGTTTACATTGTTTTTAATTCATTAAATAATTTAAATGAAAGGAGGGGGAGGTGGTGGAGGGGAGGAGGGAGAATCGGTGGAGGAGGAGAAAGAGAGAGAAGTAGGATGAAAAGACAGGTGAAATTTTTTTTTTAATTAAAATTTTTATTAATTTTTCGTATTAATTTTTATTTCTCAAAGGAAAGAAAAGAAAAGGGAAAAAACATGAAAAAAAAATTTCCTTTTTGACGAATGTAAATAAAATTCCGGTTAATGGAGGGAGGTAAAAAGGGAGGGCGGGGAGAGGAAGGGAGGAGAAAGAGGGAGAGGAGGCGTCAGGAGTAGTATAAAATTTGTATTGTCTCGAAATTGTTTTTTTTTTTTGCACCTTTACTAAATACTCGAAAAATAAATAAATAAATAAATAAATAATAATAATA
>NW_002987137.1:221343-226154 GCF_000006295.1 Pediculus humanus corporis
ATGGCACACGCGCACGCACACCCACACCCACGCACACAGGAAGTAACTAAAAAACTAAGAATAATTATTTTTACAGAGGGGGAGAAAAAAAAAAAGAAAAATAATAAATCAAACGTTTCTTTTTTTTTTAAATGAAATCATCTTAGAAATTAAAAAGAGATAGAAAATATTAAATGAAATAAAAAAAACAACAATAATAATGATAATAATAATATTAAATTGCCGAAAGAATTTTAGAAAGTCAGATTTTATATTAAATTGGTTTAATCACACAACAACATGCATAGATTGATCCCAAAGGGGTAACAAAAACCGGAAATTCAAAAGTACAAAACTAAACAAATTAAAAACTTTCAAATTTTACATTTTCATAAAAAAACAAACGCCTCCCCCTAAAATTTATTTATTTATTCATCATCATCATTATTATTTTTAATAAAACCCACATTTATACAAAAAAATAATTTTTTTTTAATCCGAAATAAAAAAAATTAATTTTTTAAAATTCGAAATTAATAATATACTAAACGGAAAAAACGACTCGACGCCATCTTTTTTTATGTTTTCATTATTATTTTAAATCGTTAACGGAAAAAAAAGAGTTACCAACTTTCGAAATTAAAATTTAAAAAAAAAAAAAAATCGCGACGATTTGTCACGTGATTTAAAATTTCTTTTATTTGTGGAAAATATACGTGTATGTGTCTTTTTCCAGGATTATATATTTATCTTATGGGAAAAAAATATTAATAATGATGATGATGATGATAAAAATCGATTTGAAATTTAATTTTTTTTTTTTTTATTTTCCGAACCGAACAGAGAGGGGGGGAAAGAGTAAAAAAAAAATTTCACGTGTTAAGAAGAGGGTTAAAAATTATGACACGAACTCAGTCAGTCAACCCTTTTTAATAATTTACCCTTTTAATAACATTTAATTATTTAAAACTCTTAAAATGACCACAAATTTTTTTTTTTTGCATTTTATAAAAAAAGGAAACAAAAAAAAGGAAAAATTTGTTTTTTAAATGGAAAATATCAATACGTGAAATTTAAAAGAAAATTTTTTTTTTTTAGTTTTTCTCCCCCCTCTCCTCTTTCCTCGTTTTTCCCGTAGGTAACCCCTTCGAAAAGTTTTTTTTTGAAATAATTGGTAAATTATGCAAAAGAGAAAGAAAATGAAACGTGACTAGAAGATTTTTTTTTTTTAGAAAAACAAAAAATGAAATCTAAGACGAGAAATGTAAAAAGTCACGTACATTTTTCTCCAGACGTAAAAACATTTTTTTTTTCTTCTTCCTTCCATCTTCTGCTTTTCAAAATGTATACACGGGAAAATTTTTATCTTTGTCTTTCTTTTTTTCAATCGATTTCGGTTTAACCGAAAAAAAAAAAAAAAAATTTTAATCACGTAAATTTTACGACAAACAACAACAACAAACAACAAACAACCCTTCGTAAATATCGATCGATTTTTTAAATATATAAATAAATTTCGTGAGATTGAAAATAATTTTGGATTTATGGTAATTTTTTTTTTTTTTTGGAAATTTTATGATACCGTCGGACGAAGAGAGAGAGAGAAAGGGGGGAGGGAGAGGGAGAGGATAGGAAAAGATTAAAAGAGGTTAACAAAATTTTAAAATTTAAATTCCAAAATACAAAAAAAACCGAAATAAAATTTTTTTTTTTTTATTAAAGAGGATGAAAATTTTTTTTAAAAAAATTGACCCCGGAAAAACCTTTTTTCACTTTTCTACTTGACCTGTTGATCCTTTTTTTTTTTTCGAGGTGATCGAGCCATTTTCAAAATTCATATTCTTCAACCTTTTTTTTTTTTTATTTCATTCCCACACTTTTCATTTACGTTATAAGAGAGAGCCAGAGAAAGGAAAAAAATTTTCCAAAAAAAAAAAAAATTTGAAAAACTTCGTTTTCTTTTTCCTTTTTTTCTTTTTTTTGTTATCCTTTGAAGTATTTACAAAAAAAAAAAAATTTTTTATTGTATTTATTTATAAATCGAAAAGGTTTTTGTTTTATTTATTTATTTATTTATTGTTAAAGTTGGCAAAATTGTTTGTTAAACTCTTTTAAAGGAAAAAGTTATTCTATATTCTCAAGATTTATACATTTTTTTGTTTTGGACAAATAGTGTACGGTTTTAAAAAATAAATAAAAAACCCGCCAAAATAAAGCTTTTTTTTTTCATTCTTCTTACACGTTTTTCTCTTTACACGAAATAATAATAAAAAACAATAAATTGTTAATTAATTGTTTTAATCTCCCAACAACAAATTTTTTTTTTTTTTATTTTTATTTATTGCAAATTGAAATTTTTCTTTTTATCAAGTTCTTAAATTTTTTTTTTTCCTTCATCTTCATTTTCCGTCGTGGTTTTAACATTATTATTATTATTTTACTTTTTTTTGTAAATAAAAGTCGAAATTTCCCGTCGGAAAACTTTTTTTCTTAAATAAACTATAAATAAATTGTTTTTTTTTTTTTTTTTGTTTTTCGGAAATTGAGTTTTTCTTATACTAAAACTTTTCTTTTCTTTTTTTCCTTTTTTTTTTTTTTAATAAAATTTTCAAAGGATTTAATTAACATTTTTTATTAAACTTTATTATTATTATTATTCATAGCATTTTTAATAAAACGAATGATGTTGTAATAATAATAATAATAATATTGAACGCGAAAGAAACGAGAAGGAAGAATGGGAAAATGATCATTTTAAAATATTATTATTATTATAACCATCGTCGTCGTCGTCGTAATGTGCCTCCTTTTTTTTTTTAAAAAAAAGTCTGGAATGAAGGGTAGAAATGGGGAGAGGATGCGGGGGTGTGGGAGTAAGATTGATATTTTATTTTCTTCAGCTCATAAATAAATTAAAAAAAAAAAAAAAAACAGAAAACAAATGAATTTGAATTTTTCTTTTTTTTTTTTTTTTAATTGCAACGATTCAAATTAATTATCATTATTATCATTATCATTATCATTATTATTATTATTATTGTTATTGTCTTTGTTTTTTTTTTTTTAGTCGTACTATAAAATTAAAAAGTAATAAAATTTCCACCCTTTTCGAGTAAAGATTTAAAATAAATTTCCGATTAATGAGTTAATAATAAATTTATTACTTTTTTTCTGTTTTTTTGTTACTTTTTATAAAAGAATTGAAAAGAAAAGAAAAGCAAAAAAAAAATTGTATGAAATGCGACGAAGTAAAGAAGAGAGAGAGAAAAGAGTAAAAAAGAGAGTGAGGGGGGGGAAAGGGAGAGGAAAAAGATATAGAGAGGAAATCCTTTTGATATATGAGTATAAAATGAAAAAGGTGCGAATGATGAAATTGTTCACTTAGACGACGACCATACGCGCCCCCCTTTTTTTAAAGAGAGGGGAGGGGGTGTGGGGGATAAAAGAAAAGGTGAAAGGAAGGAAAAAGAGAAAGAAAATAAAATCTAATAGTCTTTTTAATAGAAGAAAAAGAAGAGAACACCGTTAAAATTATGGCACCCCGTAGAATCAAATATGAAGAAATGATTGCGTTTTAAAAGCGGGTGGGAGTGGGAGGGAAGGGGAGGAGAGGAGAAAAAGGAACGACGACAACCAACAACGACGACGACGACGCCTCGAAAACAATAACATTATATTTTCTTATTCAAGCTGAGAAGATTGTTGAGTAAAAAAAAAGGAAATTTTTTTTTTTCTTATTCACCTTTTTGAGTTTAAAGTAAAGTTTTCGAATGAGAGAAATTTTCCATATTCAAGTGGATACGCGAAGGGAATCGACGAGAATTTTTGGATTTTATAATAGATAGAAACAATAATGGAGTCATTAAAAACCTCCGAAAAGTTTACTTGAAAAGAAATTTTTTTTTTTTTTCTAAAGAATAAAATTTCAATTTTATTTTAAAAATATTGTTTTTGACATTGTTTCCTACCCTCTCTCTCTTTCCTTCCCCTCCCCTCCTCCACCGCCTCTCATAACGATTTCATCATGCTCTTTCCTAAATATTTTAAATTTTTGAAAAAATTTCCCGCCTTTTTTTTTTTTAAATGAAACTCGAACGTGGCACTAACATTTCAATTATTTAAAATATAACTTTTATTTTTTTTAGGTTATTAAAACGCATTCACGATTGGAGAGTCAATTCGATATGAAATTAATTGAAAAATTCTAAATAAAATGATGTTCATTCATTCATTCATTCATTGAAATCGAAAAAATAAAAATCAATAATTTATTTATTTATTTATGCATTTATTATTAACCGGTTTAAAATAAAAAAAAAAAGAAATCTTATTTTTTAATAAAATTATTTAATAAAAAAACTGTCAATAAAATAAAATAAATTAAAAAAAAAAAAAATTTTTTTCTTTAAATTAAATAAATGAAACGAATCAATTATTATTATTATTATTTTAGAAAAATAAATAAATTATAACGTTTTAATAAATATAGATATATATAGTAATAATAATAATAATAATAATAAATTTAATTTCATTTAATTTAAATCAAATTTTTTTTTCTCTCTTTTACGGATAGCAAAACGTTTCTTTTATTTTTTTTTGAACGTTAAAAGAATTTAATTTAAAAAAAAAAAGGAGAAGAAGAAGAAAAAGAAAAAAAAGATTCTTTGCGGCGGTTAATGAAATAAATATTGTTTGTTGAGAGAGAGAGAAAGAGAGAGAATAAGCTTCCGGGCGTTAAAATAATTTCAACACGAACAAACCAAAATAAAGCAAACGGCCAAAGGCAAAAGTTTAATCAACGTTTGAAGAAAAAAAAAAAAAATTGAAGG
>NW_002987137.1:226585-232457 GCF_000006295.1 Pediculus humanus corporis
TTATGGGCTCTCGTGCCAAAATATTTTTTTTTTTTTGACTGGAAAAAAAAATTTAATTTGCTGCGAGTAATGCATATCGATAATCGCATCGAAAAAAAAAAAATCATATTATTATTATTATTATTATTATGTTATTTATGACGTCATATTTACAAGAAAATTTTAATATTTAAGAGTCGTCGACGCTTTTGCTCCTGTTATTAATTTTTATTTTTTAATATGGGAGCAAAGGTTACGTGAGATTTTATTTTATATATATGATATTTTCGTCGCCATTTTTATAAAAAAATTACCGTAATAAAAAATTATTAAAAGTTAAAGATAAAGTTCGATGACCCCTTAAAAAAAAACAAAACCATCGACCGAAATAATTTATTTATATAAATAATTAAGTAAGAGTTAATAATAAAATAAATAAATAACATTAATAGAAAATAAATATATCGTCGTCGGCCCCGTCCTCGTCGTCGTCGGGTCACGCCTAAAAAATTTCGTTTTGTGCCCCCTCCTCCCCTCCCCATCCCACCCCTCCCTCCCTCCCTCTTAACCTTTTTTTTTTTGAATTACCTGAACACGATTGTAAAAGGGGGAGAAAGTAGGAGCCAGAAGCGTAAAATATAAATCATTTGTTTTTTTTTTTCTTGTTTTCCTATGTGTGCGAGCGAGCGAGGGAGGGGGGGGGAGAAAAACAATAATAATAATGATATGAAATGAAAATTTTTAATTTAAATTTTTTTATTATATAAAAATAATAATAAAAAATTTCGAATAAATGTTGTTTAATTAAAATAAAAACAACAAAAACAATCGTAGAGTTGTCGATAAAAAAAAAAAATTTTTTTTTGTTTTCTAATATTAAAAAAAAAAAAACAAAATGGCGTCGTGGTAGAAAAATGATATTATTATTATTTTCATTTTTATATATTATAATTTATTAAAAGAATAAAATTTATAAAAGTTGATTAGAAGAGTGTGAGAGAAAGAGAGGGAGAGAGACAATTTTGTGATTAGAATTCCACTTATAATAATAATAATAATAATAATTTTAACTTATACGCCATCGAGTATAAACAATTTTCTTTTTTTTTAATTTTAATAAAAGCTCAGGTATATATATATATATATATATATTTAATAAAATAAATAAATAAATAAGTCGTTTTCGAATTTTTATTACTAAACCTGTTTTTTTTCAATTTAAAATCTGGTTTTTGTTTTTTTATATTAATAAACAATAAAATTAAACAACAACAACAACGACGCCATTTTGTGGGAGGGGAGGGGAGGGAGAAATAATGAAAGAAAGGTCGAGTGGAAGGAAAGGATTAACACTTTAAAACGTAAAAAAAAATTTTTTTTCATTTGGATTAAATTAAACGTGGGACGAAAAGGTCAAAGTTTTTCTTGTTTTTTTAACGGTTTTTTTTTTAAATTTCTAAATAGTTAAACAAAATTTTTGTTTTTCTTATTATTATTATTTTTTTTTTTCTACATGAAATTTCATTAAAGGTTACGAAAAGAAAAAGGAAAAAAAAAAGAAAAATTATAAAAACAATAAATTTTTACTTCTCAAGAGATGATATAAAAGGGCGTTAAATAAGAAAATTCGTACGTAAATCAAAGAATATTAACCTTTTTCCTCCTCCTCCTCCCTCCCTCCCCTTTTTCCCCTTCCCTCCTCCTACCGTTGAAACGGCGGCACCAACAACAACAACAACCAGATGGTAGAAAGTTAAGGGTAAAAAATAACCGCAAGGGGTTGAAAATAACAACTTGGGGCGCTCTTTTCTTTTTCTTTTACAATTTTTAAATTAATTTTTTTTTTTTTTACTAATTTATTAGTTTTCCCGGAAAAACTAAAAAAAAAAAGAAAAATTATTTTTTCAAATTAATTTTAACCGGAAATGAAAACACATCGACGTCATCATCATCATCATCGTACCTTTTCGAAAAGAAAAAATTTTTTTTTTTTTTCTTCCTTCTGGGTACCAAAATTTATCCTTTTTTTCGTTTATTTTATTTCGAGGAGCGAGAAAAAAAAAGACGCGCATGAGACTAAATGTCTGATTTTCCCTCGGAAAAAAAAAAATTTAACGGTCTTAGAGAGCTTTTTGTGGGGGGAAAGGGAATCGTCCGGGATTCGCTTCGGGATACAATTTATGAGATAGAAAAAAAAAAGAAAGAAATTTAACAAAGGCGAAAAAGAAAAAAAAAAAAAATTGGCGTCGTCGAATTTTTTTTTTTTTCTATTTCGAATTCGAAATCGAATATAAAAAAAAAACGGTCTAAACAATTTTTTATTTTTTTATAAAAGATTTAATCACGTGGTATCGGTCGGTTTATTTAAACTTAATTGCCTCATTAATTAATTAAAACAACAAAAACAACCAGCAACCTCTCTTAATTTAGTCTTTCTCTCTCTTGATCATGAGGAATGGTTGGTTGTCGACAAACATAATTTTAATAAGAATTTAAAGCAACCCCCTCTTTCTCTACTCCCTGCCTTCTCCTCCCCCTTTCCTTCCTTACTTAAAAGGTTTTCAAAAACCTTTGAAGGCATTCCTATAATTTATTTACGGTTTCACGTTAACAAATTATACACACTCAAAAAAAAAAAAATTTTCTTTTCGATTTTTTTAATAATAATAATAATAATAATAACATACGCGAGTATAAACAAAGCAGACGAATTTTAAATTCAAATTTCTTAATTGAATTTTTTTTTTTCTACAAAAAAAAAAAATAATAATCATTTGAATCCGCCATTTTGAATATTAAAAAAAAAAAAAAATGATTTTGACACGTTAACGTGTCATTAACTAATTTTCCTTTTCTTTTTTTTTTAATTTTCATTTTATTAAAACAATAATTTTTAACGGAACTTCCGGTAATTTCACGCCTTTTAAAACATTTTTTTTTTGTAATTTCGTCAGGTTGAAAAAACTCTCGTAAACGTTTATTATTATTATTATTCGATTTAAAAAAAAAAAGAAAATATCGATTTTTCTTTCCGATGTACTTTGTGAATTTGAAAATATATTTAAATTTTTCCTCTTTGAGACAAAAAAAAAACGTTTTATTATTATTATTATTGTTTTTCTAGAACCACGTTTTTTCTCCCTTAGATGTTATTTTTCAAACTGTTTTATCATCTCACCGTGAAGGGAGGATTCAAAAGGCGGAAATTCTTTCTTTATTTCTTTCTTTTTATTCGTTTTTTCAGTTGGCACATCTAAAACAAAAGGAATAAATTTAAAGATGGGGGGGAAGTGGTTGGGTTGGGAGGGAGGGGAATGGGACGGAGTGAAGGGTAGCGTGGAACGGCAATCAGGATTCGAAGACCCTCACGGACATTTGTTACAGTTTCCTGCATTCAAAGTTAACTTAAATGAGTTCTTTTTTTTTATGTAATAATAGGGTATGCCTACGTGGCATGCAATTTAATGACCCCCAAAAAAAAAATTTGATTTTTTATTCGGTTTAAATGGTCTTTAAAAAAGCTCCCAGACGCACCGTGCACCCCTTCCCCTTCTCCCTCCTCCCTCCCTCTCGGCTCCCCACCCCTCCATGCATCTGCCTCCGTTCCCGTTTTTCTTATTTTATTTTATTACGTGTTGGTTTATTGCCGATTTATTTATTTTTTTTTTTTGTTTGTTTAAGCTTTTTTTTTTTCCAAAACTTTATGTTATTCGTCTTGTTTTTGTTTTCTCCAGTCGCAGTCAGAAAAAAATCACAATAAAAATGTTATTGTTATTTATTTAATCAATATATATTTCTTTTTGTTTTTTACCCCTAAGGGAAAGGGGGTTGGAAAATTTTTAGAAAAATTTCCAAGGAGACGAGGGAGAAAGAAAACGTTTATGTTTAAAGCGATGCGACCTTAAATAAAGTTTTTTTTTTTAATAAGAATATTTAATTGGTATACACTATCATTACTCGTGATTTAATTAAGAAGGTTAAAAATTTAAAAGACAGAGAGAGAGAGATAGAGAGAGAGATTCTTTTTTATAGGAAAAAGGTAAGAAAGAGTTTCTTTTTAAAAAGAGAGGAAAAAGAGTTTTAAGTAAAGAAAGTCTTATGTGGAAAATCCTTTTCGTTCAATCTTAACAAAATAATTAAATTTTTGAGAGAGTTTGAAGGTAAATCTCGAGTGTTGGAAAAAGAAAGAGAGATAGGGAGAGAAAGAGAGAGAGAGAGAAAAAGTATGAGTCAGCGCCACTATTTACGATTCTTCTATAACAAAAATTTTTCTTTTTACTCTTTGAAAACTGATCTTAGAAAAATTTAATTTCCCCAAAAAAAAAAAAAGAAAATTTTTTTTTTATTTCTAAATAAATTTACCTGAATTTTACATACCTGAAAAATAAGAGAGAGGAGGGAGAGGGGGTAACAAACCCTAATGAAAAATAATATTGTATAGTAATAATAATAAAAAATATGAGAATAACTTTTTTAATAACTCTCTCGTTTCGAAAAAAAAAAAATTATATTTTAAGTATATGTTTGTATATAATAACGATCCGGAGTAAATATGAAAAAAAAAAAGAAAAGTGATGTTTAGATTTAAAAAAAAAGGAAGAAAAGAAAAAAAAGGAAAGAAGAAGGAAAAAAAATTGGCAAAGAAAAGCTTTCATAAAAAGAGAAAAAGTGATTTACCGAAATGGTAAAGACGGCAGAAAGAAGAAGAAAAAAAAAATAATAATAGTTGTAATGCCATTGTAAGTTGATCTTGCCGAGAGGGATGAAAAAAAAAAGAAAGCAAAAAGGAGAGGGAGAAAGGGAGAGAAAGGGAGATAAAAAGGAAAATTGGAATGAAAAGGACTAAAAAAGGCTCTCGCAAACAGGGCCGTTGAAGAAGCTAGGAAAAACGTGACGAGAAAATTTAATGGTAATAAAAATTAACACGTTTTCCAATGAATTTTTGGTTTTTATGAATGTAAAACAATTTATTATTATTATTATTATTATTAGACAAAGTGGAAAAAGTTTTAAAAAAATTTCAATATGAACGGGCGACCAAGTCGTCACGTGATTACACACACACACACTTTTCCATCCATTTTTTTTTTTTTTTTGTATCCTCCTAAAAGTTATAAACATAAATTTAATTTTAATTTAATTAATTAAAACCCATAATTTTTTTTTTTAAATTAATATTAAAAATTCTATAAAATTAATGAAATAAAAAAAAAGGAAAAAAAGGAAAAAAAAGGTTTTAAAAAAGGCCAAACGCGACAGACACGTTTTTACGATCCTAATTTTTTCCCCAAATTTAATAAAAGAAAGAAAAACTTTATAAGACTTTTTTTTTAAAGGGGGCAGAGAGAAGGGGGGAGCCGTGTGGAAAAGAAAAAAAAATGAAGAAAAAAAGGTTTTGCCTTATATAAACCTTTCGAGCTTAAAAACTTAAAATGTTATTATAACGACTACGCCTTACGAAGAAACCTTTCCTTCCTTACGTTGACTTCCGAAAAAAAAAAAAAAAAAAAAAACTTTTTTTCCCATCAAATATTCAAAAAGTTAATGCGTTTTGTTAGCTTTTTTTTTTTTTTATTTTTTTTTATTCTTCATCTGATGCCTTTACCCTTGTCCCTCGCCCCCCGCCTCGCCTCGCCTCCCCCTACCCCTCGTTTTTCTCTTTCTTTCTTTTTTCGCTTCCGGCAAAAAAATAAAAATAAAAAAACAAAAGTTTTTTTTTTCTGACGAATAAAATACTTTATGATCTTTTAAATGAAATCAACGAACCATGATTGAATTTCACAGTTTCAACATCTTTCAGACAAATCAACACAATTATTTTATTATTTCGGCCATAATAAAAGTTGCGATATAAAAGAAAAAAAAGAGGGGAGGGAGGGAGGGAGGGGGAAAG
>NW_002987137.1:232728-235472 GCF_000006295.1 Pediculus humanus corporis
ATTGATTATATAAGAAAAGGTCATTGACATTATTTTAATATATATTTACTTTTCAATAATTTAGTACCTGTACACCAGTACCTGTACAAAAAAGTTTCAAAATTTTCGAAATGTAAAGAAATATTGAAACGACGACGATGACGATGATGATGATAAATAAATTTTAATAGAAAATCTCTCTCCCTCTCTTTCACTCTCTCTCTTCTTCTCTTGACTAATAATAATAATAATAATAGTTTTTTTAGAGATTGTTAATACTTATCATTTAAATTTAAAATAACGTAAAGGGGGGGGGAAGTCGGGTCATTAGATAATTATAATTCATTTAAAAATTTTCCCGTTTTTTTCCCAATCGAAACACTCTAAAAAAAAAAAAAAATATAACGACTTTCACTCTGTTTGTTCGACGAATAATAATAATAATACTTAATTGGCCAACCATTGTTGTTGTTATTATTATTATTATTATATTTATTAAAATAATAAAAACAATCTCGATTGTTAAGAAAATTCAATTTAATTGTCGTCATTCGAGTATCCGCCAATATCATTGTTGTTACGTCACTTTCACGCGTCAAAAAACAATTTTATTTCATACAAACAAGCAAACACAAACAAACACAAGTACAAACAAATATACAAACAACAACCCCAAAACATTATATTTTTCCATCGTGCGTCCGTTAAAATTTTTCCCTTTTTTTTTTGTCATTTCTTTCGTCGTCATTTTTTAATTTTTTTTGAATTTTTAACCGTCGAAATGATTTTCTAAATTATTTACGCGTCAATTTTTTAAAGTCCCTTTTTTTTGCTGTCGGAAAGAAAAAACGAAACAACAACAGCAGCAAAAAAAAAATTTAAATCAAAATTTAAAATTAAAAAAATTTCAACTAGATTTTTTTTTTTTTTAAATTTAAAATTCAAAATTTTTCATCGAGGTGATGACGATGATGATGATGATAATGATGATGATAAAAACGATAAAAATTTATTCGTTCGACATGTATAAGAAAGGGGAAGGGTGAGGAGCGGGTGGGGGGGGAAATGAAAATTTCCGGTTGATTTATAAATTTTATACATTATTTAATTACGTTTTAAATTTATTTTTAAATGCGCGCGAAAATTAATATCAGAAAATCTTACGACAAAAATTAAATAAATAAATATGTATTTATAAAAAAAAAAAAACACGTGTCAGAAGGAAAATAATCACGCAACTTCTATTTACACGTTTTTTTTTTCTCATTTCGTTCAACGACGTCGATAAGTAAATAAATTTTTTCCAAACGATAACAAATCGATAATTTATTAATTAATTAATTAAAAAAATTATTTTTTTTTGCAGGTTTACCAACGTTTGACAACAAACAAACAAACAAAAAAAAAAGTTTTTTTTTATCAATTTCGACTTTTTTTTTTCCTTTTTTCCTTTTTTTTGCTCTTGCTTTTTAAATGAATTTAATGCTCGAATGATTTTGTCACTTGATTTAACATTTAAAAAAAATTTTTTTTTATCTTTCGACGACAGTTGATGATGACGTTTTTTCCTTTCATTTTCTTTTTAAATGATTTATAATTTAATGCCTCAATCAAATATTTAATTTAATGTCAATGATGAATTACTATTTTTTTTTTTTTTCTACTGATGGATTTTTAAATATTTTCCCATCCACATCATCATCATCATCACCGTCATCGCCATCGTCATCGTCATCATCGTGACTATTGAACTTTCTTCGAATCATTTGAGCATTTATTAATGAAAATAATATATATATATATAAACAAAAACACGGAAAATATATAAGAGAAAAACTTTATAAATCAAATTTTTTCGAGAAAATTATCGTGGAAAAAGGGAAAAACGTCAACAAAATAAATACAAACAAAAGAAAATTATTATTATTATTAAATATCGTATAATCCGTTTTCAAAAATATTTAATTACTGTCAATTTACCTTTTGTATATTTTCTCTTTCTTTTTCTCTCTCTTTCCCTCTATCTCTCTCTTATTTTTATAAGTTTGTTTGTTTGTTTTTAAAACGTAATTTTTTTTTTTCGTTTGTTACCATTTAAAAAATTTAAAAAAAAAAACAAAAAAAAATTTTCACATCATTATTTTGTGTTTTTTTTTCTTTTATAAAGAATCAAGTTGTCGATATGAAATATATGAGAAGATATAGTTTTCTTATTTTAAAAAAAAAAATTTTATCATCCGATTGTTTAAATCGGAACAAAATTTATAAAGAATTAAGTTGTAAATATGAAATATATAGGAAAATTAGTTTTCTTATTTTAAAAAAAAAAGTATTTTATCAGATTGTTTAAATCGGAACAAAATGTATAAAGAATTAAATTGTAAATATGAAATATATACGAAAATTAGTTTTCTTATTTTAAAAAAAAAATAATTTATCAGATTGTTTAAATTTTAATCGGAACAAAATGTATAAAGAATTAAGTTGTCGATATGATATATATAGAAAATATAGTTTTCTTATTTTAAAAAAAGGATTTTTATCGGATTGTTTATATCGGGAAAAAATTTTTCCCGCCAATTTTTAAAAAAGTTTAAAATTTAATGTATGCGTTAGTTTATACATATTATTACCTTTGGAATAGAGGAAGAAGAAGAAGAAAAAAATGGCTTCTTTTGATTTGAATGAAAAAAAAAATAGGGGGGAAGGGCGAAAAAGAAATAAAGAAATCGAAAGGGATGCAGTAGCACGAAGGAAAAGTCAAG